>NW_026731795.1:160000-302500 GCF_028476545.2 Physella acuta
GGGGGGTGCAAATCAAAAAGTTTTAGGGGGGGGGGGGGTGCAAATCGAAAATTTGAAACTTTGCCCCAGGGAAGGGTCGCTACGCCTCTGGGGGTTGACACCATAAAGTGCCGCACCGGGTGACACCCGACCTCGCTACGCCACTGATATCAGGTTTGGTGTTAGGGTCAGAGTCTCGTGTAAGGTTTAATGCAGGATATGGGCTAGGGTTTGTCTTGAGGATAGGATTAGAGCTGAAATTAGCAAGACCGATCTGTATTTAACTACCAGGACACTAAAACCCCATGGTCGGACGTTGTTGTATCATACCTGACTCCACTGATAAACGTGTTACATAAACTTTTAGTCTTAAAAGGGTTTAGCTCCGAAATGAAATAGGTTCTAAATTAACAAGCCTTTTTTTATTTATTTGTGTGAACCTAACTTAGAGTACGTAAAGAAAAATGCATCAGTGACTCTTCTGAAGGTATGGTTGCCATGGCAACAGCGTCCATTTTAAAAAATACTTAGCATTTTGTGGAGGTCTTAAGGTTGAAAACTAGCATATATGTATATAATATATAGATTATATAATCATTGATCCCTCTTTACTCTAATAAACGTATCTGGCTAGTTTTTGTAAAAGAATAAACTATAGTATTAATCTTCTTCGAATTTCCCATATTTGGTATGGTGAAATACTATAAAATTTAATACTGAATTTTATTGTATTTCACAACACATATTTAAAAAAAAATATAATTAAAAAAAGAATTTTTACCATATTTTCAGAAGAAGAGTCCCTGATGTATGTAAATGATTTCCTTTAAGTTTCCCCAACTTAGAAACACAAAAAATAGGCTTATCAATTAAGAAGAATTTTTTTTTTCTGGAGCCTAGCTCATTAAATCTCTCGCGGGCCATGGCTCCATTTTTACTTTCTCGTATATACGAAGTATAGAGAAAGTATTGTAACCGTGCACAAAAAAAACATGAAATTTTGACAGTTTTCACCGTTTTACTCCTCAGTCCTTCATCACATCCGGAGTATAGAGGACTTTTTTTAATCAGGCAAAAATTATAAATACAAATATATAAACATTTTCGCGTTTTATGCGTTATCGAGTCATAAAAACTGGACTTTGCAATTCTGTCCCTATGTCTGTGTGTCTGTGTGTAAACACGATAACTTGAGTACCTTTACAGCTAGGTTGATGAAATTTCATATAGATCTATAAGTATTTTATCAAAATCGTAGATCCTGATCAAATTTTGAGCGATTTCCGATAACCGGAAGTGTTAGTTTTTCTACTTTGAATGTTTCAAAAGCCTATAACTTGAGTACTATTTGAGATAGTTAAATTAAATTTCAAACGTAAGTAAAAGATCTAATTCTGTCAAATTTGGAGTAATTTCCGTTGATCGGAAGTACTAATTTACGCTATTTCCGATTTCTCGAAAAACGCATGTAAATTTATAAAGTACTAATAATATTGCGCACTATTATGCACATTTTGTTTTGGCGTTCGCTTGGTGCGCAATTCTTTTTTCTATGAGATTCTATTCTATTGTTAAAAGTTTAAGAAATTAAAAATCATGTCTATATTCCAAGTTATATAAGAATATTCGAGAAAGTTTAAGGGAGATAACTCCCGGTTTATTTCTTTTTACATCCTCTTTATACCCATTGTCAATCTACCTCAAAACATGCCCGCCGTATATTTACACCCCACACGATCATTTAACCGCTTCACCGTTTAAAATCACAGCATATATCCTATACACATTCGAACGAAACTGTTGTATTAAAAATAGATACACATTGAATTTATAAGATTTTGTTACCAATCCACAAACGAAAAAAAAAAAATCCACTAACAAAAAAAAAAAAAAAAAAAAAAAAGAAATAAAGAAACCAACCAAAAATAAAAAAATGAACATACATACATTGTGAGTTAATTAATTAAAATACCTCACGTGATTGATGCCACAGGTTGCTGCCTCAAATTATAACAGTACCGAGACTGGCGACCGGAACAAATACTTACACAGGTAACATTCCTATAATGATTTATGCCAGCATTAAAGAAATCACGTATCGATTTCGTGTGTTTTATTCTATGCTTTTTAAGACATTCAACTAATGTGAGATATATGTATGTTAAATATGCAGTGGTAGATCAAAATAATGATTTAGAATGCTCAGCAATCTCCTTTCTAAATTATGATATTTATATTAAATATATCAGAGTCGTAAGCGGTGTGACCTACTTAGGTCTAGTAATGTTTTATTTTTAGTTTGACATTTGTTATAATACCATATATGGTCTGTGGTGCAATAACCGGTTTTTTTTCCGCTGTCTTACTAAGAGAGTCTTAGACTCAGAAATTTTCCATCGAGAGATGATTGATTGTTTCAGACCAGATGACCACCCCAACCAATGGTCTTATGATTTGAAGGTGACCTTCCATGTTACCTAAGTCTATAAATAGATCGCCCACAGGTGTCTCGAGGCAGTCTTTGGTCAGACGTCGTTGAATAGAGATAAGCCCTGTGTGTTGCCGTGCAGTATTAAGTTGTTATATTACTTGTGAATAAGTAATTCTTTATGCTTATAGCAGTGTTATGTATACAGTGGTGATTTTTCTGAAGTGTTAAAGCGGTGATAGTGTATCATACTATTTATTCCCACGAATTGTAAGTTGGGTTTTGATCATTCTGTATATCCATTTTATTCTTGTATAAATCTAGTGTTCTGCCACGACTTTGTACACTCATTACAAGTTATATGCAGATTAAAGGTTTTGTTGGCATCATTAGTTTCTCTAGTGTTTCCCCTAGACATCAATTACGAGTCCTAGCGAGCTAGTGTGTCAATTTTCTTTTATTTAGGCTTATCGCCATCTGTGTGTAATCAGTTAAACGAATCCGGGAGCGTTCGCCATCTATCTGGCTGATAGATTGGTGTCCGTTACAGCGGGGAGAGGGGGGGGGGGGTCTGTGGAACGCACCGTGTTACACCATTTTGGGGGTGGGGTTACACCATGGCAAAAAGTGACAAAACATACAGAAAAAATATGCATTCAATCACCAGTTGTATTTAAATTCCATTAGTGTACTACTTGATTTCATACACTCTGTTATATTTCTGCTTTAGGCACTACTATCCAGACTGATGATCCTATTGCGGTTATAGTGCTCTCCCAAACAATAGTCGACGGTAAAACTTTGTTTTACCCAGCAGGTAATTTATTTATATTATGATGGCAAACGATAGATGACGCGGTTGTAAGAATTTGATGGTGGTGGATGGCGCTGTTCTAACCATATGGTGGATGGCGTTGTTCTAATCATGTGGTGGATGACGCTGTTCTAATCATATGGTGGATGGCGCTGTTCTAATCATGTGGTGGCTGGCGCTGTTCTAATCATGTGGTGGCTGGCGCTGTTCTAATCATATGGTGGATGGCGTTGTTCTAATCATGTGGTGGATAACGCTGTTCTAACCATAAGGTGGATGGCGCTGTTCTAATCATGTGGTGGATAACGCTGTTCTAATCATGTGGTGGGTGGCTGGTGCTGTTTTAATCATGTGGTGGATGGCGCTGTTTTAATCATGTGGTGGATGACGCTGTTTTAATCATGTAATGGATGGCGCTGTTCTAATTATGTGGTGGATGGCGCTGTTCTAATCATGTGGTGGGTGGATGACGCTGTTCTAATCATGTGGTGGGTGGCTGGTGCTGTTTTAATCATGTGGTGGGTGGCTGGTGCTGTTTTAATCATGTAATGGATGGCGCTGTTCTAATTATGTGGTGGATGGCGCTGTTCTAATCATGTGGTGGATGGATGACGCTGTTCTAATCATGTGGTGGGTGGCTGGTGCTGTTTTAATCATGTGGTGGGTGGCTGGTGCTGTTTTAATCATGTAATGGATGGCGCTGTTCTAATTATGTGGTGGATGACGCTGTTAAAAGTCTATTGTGGACAGTGGGTGGCTATGTTATAGGCGTGTGATCAAGCGGTAAATCTGGATACTACTTCATCGAAAGTTTTGAGTTTATGATACAGTTTCGAGTATGATAGAAGTCCATGAATACCCTTAGATAAGTCAGCTCGGTATAGTCCTGACCACACATTCCCCCAGTATGTAATGGTAATTGTAATATTAAGACTCTACTTCGCCTGCACCAAGAACGGTAAACGACGGTGATGAGTTGTATTTTTATTTACATAAACAGCTAACGTCTATACTTCTTATTGTATTATGTTTTTTTAAGAAATGCTCAAGACACTGACAGTAGATGACTGGTGGAACGAATTCTACTTATTGAACACGTCCGTATTCGATGTTGAGTATTATATTATCGCTGAGCAACCAGACACCATAATCAAAATCCATACACTGGACGAGGTACAAAACGTCTCGTTGACCGAAACTAGCATGGTGTTAAGGGTGAGTCTACAAGTGAATGCCTGAATGTATAAAGAGAAGAGAGAAACTAGCATAGCTTTATCGAAAAGGCAAATGTATATGTAAACTTACACGCACATATATGTAGTATACGCAGACATATATGTTTATAAATGTCAATATAAATATATGGATATACATACATATGCATATGTATATATATATATATATATATATATATATATATATATATATATATATATATATATATATATATCCGCGGGGATAGAAGAAAGTCCGACAAAATATTTAAGAAGGGATTCATCCATGCGTTACCAATCCTATATTCTTAGACTCGTGAACTTGTTTTCTAAAAGTGAGTTATTTAAATGTAAACGATGCCTGCGCTTGGATCATTAATATTGGGACACGGGTTTACCTACACTACCGCGTGAAAACCTTATGTGTACATTAATCAATCACCGAAATAATCAGGTAGAACACAATTCGGTGACCACCCATGTATCAGGGACGTAGAGGGGCGCTCTCAGGAGCACCCCCCCCCCCTCGATTAGACTACCGCATAGGGGCCACGTACGGCCCCTGGCTCCTTAAAAACTAACAGAAGCCATCGTGCCAAATAGCATCCTGTTAACAATGATGCAGATTGCGTCATTCTCAAAAGTGACACAAATGAACAGGATTTTTTTCTTTAGTACGTAAATAAGTATTTGACGTGTTTTAAACATCGGTGTCAATGATGCAATATGTTACTAATAGTCTATTATTCGAAATTAAATATGATTTTTTTAAAGAACCCTTCCCCATACTGTTCTAATGAACTCCCCAAAGTTTGATGGCAATCGGATGAACGCCGTAAAACCGCAATCGACGTTTATTTTTATATACCATATATAGAGAAAATCGCACCCTCCTGTGGCGCCGCCCTTGCGGAAATGAAAATGACTTTTTTTACAAAACCCTTCCCTGAAGTGTTCTAATCTAGTCCCTGAAGTTTGATAGCTATCAGATGAACGTTTTGAGAGCGTAATCGACTATTATTTTTTTATATACCATATATATATAGAAAACAAATCGCGCCTTACCGGGGCGCCACTACTGCGAATTTGAAAAGGTTTTTAGCGCAGAAACCTCCCCAGGAATATTCTGAACAACTTCCCAAAGTTTCACGGCGATATGATGAGAGGTGTAGTAATGCATAAAGGACACACACACATACAGACACACATACATGGTTATCGGATAACGGTGTCACACCAAAATCGACTTATTTTTATAAACCGTATAGAGAGAAAAATCGCACCCTCCCGTGGCGCCGCCCTAGCGAAATAAAAAATGATTTTTTACAGAACCCTTCTCTAGAGTTTTATAGAGTTTTATAATGAACTCCCCAAAGTTTCATGCCTATCGGATAAACGGTGTCACTTTTATTATTTTTATATACCGTAAATAGAGAAAAATCGGACCCTCCCGTGGCGCCGCACTTGCGAATTTAAAAATTATTTTTTACAGAACCCTTCCCTAGAGTGGTATATTGAACTCCCCAAAGTCTCATGGCTATCGGATGAACGATGCCAAACCAAAATCGACTATTATTTTTATATACCTTATATAGAAAAAACAAATCGCGCCGTGTCGGGGCGCCACCCCTGCGAATTTGAAATATTTTTTTTTCGCAGACACCTCCCCAGGAATATTCTCAACAACTTCCTAAGTTTCATCGTGTGAACGGTGTCACGGCAATTCACTTTTATTATTTTTATATACCGTATATAGAAAAAAACCCTCCCTCCCGTGGCGCCGCCCTTGCGAAATTAAAAATGATTTTTGTACAGAACCCTTCCCTAGAGTGTTCTTATCAACTCCCCAAAGTTTCATGCCCATCGGATGAACGGTGTGAAACCGAAATAGACTTTTATTTTTATAAACCTTATATAGAGAAAAATCGCAGCCTCCCGTGGCGCCGCCCTTGAGAAATTAAAAGTATTTTTTTACAGAACCCTTCCCTAGAGTTGTATAATGAACTCCCCAAAGTCTCATGGCTATCGGATGAACGATGTCAAACCAAAATCGACTTTTATTTTTATATACCGTATATAGAAAAAAAAAACAAATCGCGCCCTGTCGGGGCGCCACCCCTGCGAATTCGAATTTTTTTTTTCGCAGAAACCTCCCCAGGAATATTCTCAACAACTTCCCAAAGTTTCACGGCGATGTGATGAGAGGTGTAGTAATGCATAAAGGACACACAGACACACACACACACACACATACATTGCTTTATATATATATACTAGCGTACCCGTCCCCCGCGCGTTGCCGCGGGAATAGAATAAAGTCTGACGAAATATATTAGAAGGATATCACCAATGCATTACCAATCATATGTTCTTAGACGCGTCACCTTGTTTTCTAAAACTGTGTTATTTAAATGTTAACAATGCCTGCGCTTGAATAATAATTATCGGGACACGGGTTTTCCTACACTACCGCATGAAAACCTTGAGTGTATATTAATCACTCACCAAAATAATTAGTTAGAACACACTTCGGTGACCACCCATATGTCAGGGACGTAGAGGGGCACTCTCAGGAGCCCCCCCCCCCCATCCCCCGATTACACTACAGCATTGGCGCAGCGTAAGGCCCCTGGCTCCTTAAAACTAACAGGCGCCATCGTGCTCATAGGATAACCCAGCGTGCCAAATAGCATCCCTTAAACAATGATGCAGATTTCGTCATTGGCTAAAGTGACACAAATGAACAGGATTTTTTTCTTTAACACATAAAAAAATTATTTGACGTGTTTTCAACTTCAGTTTGAGTGATGCAATATGCTAGCGTTACTAATGGTCTATTATTAAATGCTCGGTCTCAATTTCGGCCTGTATCGTCTAATAATAGATGCTTATTGCATCATTCGCAAAGTGACGAAACTGTACAGTAGGTTCCTCATATTCAAGCCGTTATTTTTTCATCTTTCGCAAGGTGACGAAACTGTACAGGATTTTCTCGCGTTACAAAGTTATTTTTAGAAGGCTGTTGTAGTTTTACCGCTGAATATAGTAGTACCCCTTACTCGCTATGCAGGACGCTCGATTAACGGATGCCAAGTGCCAACTTAGTCGCTCTAAAACTCGGCGCCAAACCGTGTACTGACGAAAGTTGTACCCTATATGGCGCCGCCCGTAAGAAACTTTAATTTTCTTTTTCGCAGAAATATTCTCGGGAGTATTCTCATCTACTCCCTAAAGTTTCATGGCACTCAGATGAACCGCATCCGCGTTTTATTTTTTATATACCGTGTATAGAGAAAAAAAATCGCTCCCCCCCCGGTGGTGCGCCGCCCTTGCAATATAAAACAATATTTTTTGCAGAACCCTACCATTGAGTGATCTAATCATCTCCCCAAAGTTTCATGGTACACGGATGAACGGTGTGAAAACGAAATTTTATAAACCGTATAAAGAGTAAAATCGCAGCCGCCCGTGGCGCCGCCCTTGCGAAATTAATAAAGGTTTTTTTTTTTTAACAGAACCCTTCCCTGAATTGTTCTAATGAACTCCCCAAAAGTCTCATGGCTATCGGATAACGGTGTCACACCAAAAACGACTTATTTTTATAAAGAGAAAAATCGCACCCTCTCGTGGCGCCGCCATTGCGAAATTAAAAATGATTGTTTACAGAACCCTTCCCTAGAGTTTTATAACGAACTCCCCAAAGTCTCATGCCTATCGGATAAACGGTGTCACTGCAATTCACTTTTATTATTTTTATATACAGTAAAAAGAGAAAAATCGGACCCTCCCCTGGCGCTGCCCTTGCGAAATTAAAAATTATTTTTTTACAGAACCCTTCCCTGAATTGTTCTAATCATCTCCCTCAAAGTCTCATGGCTATCGGATAACGGTGTCACACCAAAATCGACTTTTATTATTATATACCGTATATAGAAAAAAATCGCACCCTGCCGTGGCGCCGCGCTTGCAAAATTAAAAATGATTTTTACAGAACCCTTTCCTAGAGTTTTATAATGAACTCCCCAAAGTTTCACAGCGATCGTGTGAACGGTGTCACCTCAATTCACTTTTATTATTTTTATATACCGCATAAAGAGAAAAAACAAATCGCGCCCTGCCGGGGCGCCACCCCTGCAAATTTGAAAATGTTTTTAGCGCAGAAATCTCCCCAGTAATATTCTCTACATGTTCCCAAAGTTTCATGGCGATCGTGTGAACAGTGTCAACGCAATTCACTTTTATTTTTTTTATATACCTATTATAGAGAAAAATCGCACCCTCCCGTGGCGCCGCCCTTGCGAAATTAAAAATTATTTTTTTACATAACCCTTTCCTAGATTGTTATAACGAACTCCCCAAAGTTTCATGTCTATCGGATGAACAGTGTAAAAACAAAATAGACTTTTATTTTTATATACCGTATATAGAGAAAAAACAAATCGCGCCCTGCCGGGGCGCCACCCCTGCGAATTTGAATTTTTTTTTTTCGCAGAAACCTCCCCAGGAATATTCTCAACAACTTCCCAAAGTTTCACGGCGATGTGATGAGAGGTGTAGTAATGCATAAAGGACACACACACACACACAAACATACATTGCTTTTTATATATATAGATTATTTTTTTATATACCTATTATAGAGAAAAATCGCACCCCCCTGTGGCGCCGCCCTTGCAAAATTAATTATTATTTTTTTTACAGAACCCTTCCTCAGAGTGTCCTAATCAACACCCCAAAGTTTCAAGCCTATCGTGTGAACGGTGTCAACGCAATTAACTTTTATTTTTTTTATATACCTATTATAGAGAAAAATCGCACCCTCCCGTGGCGCCGCCCTTGCGAAATTAAAAATTATTTTTTTTACATAACCCTTTCCTAGATTGTTATAACGAACTCCCCAAAGTTTCATGTCTATCGGATGAACAGTGTGAAAACAAAATAGACTTATATTTTTATATACCGTATATATAGAAAAAACAAATCGCGCCCTGCCGGGGCGCCACCCCTGCGAATTTGAAATTTTTTTTTTCGCAGAAACCTCCCCAGGAATATTCTCAACAACTTCCCAAAGTTTCACGGCGATGTGATGAGAGGTGTAGTAATGCATAAAGGACACACACACACACACGCAAACATACATTGCTTTATATATATATATATATATATATATATATATATATATATATATTATATATATATATATATATATATATATATATATATATATATATATATATATATATATATAAGTTGCTGGGCTTGTCTACACCGAAACTATCGTCCTCTGCCTTATGATTAATTCTCTGTTTTTTTGTTTCAGCTAACGGGGTCGGACCTTAGAAAAACCACCATAAAAGTCCAATCCGACACTCCATTCATGGCATACTGTATCATCGGACCTACAGAAAGCTACACCAGAATGGCACTGTATATTTACAACTTATACATTATATTGTGAGTTCCTCGTGTGTTCATAAACTGCGAAAGTGTAGCCATCTATAATAATAGTTTCGCTGTCTGTGTATCTATCTATCTATCTGTCTGACAAGAACGCTTTAGAGAAAACACAAGCAATTTAAAAACTTTCACAGTGAAACGGAAACGAAATATGACGTCATTTAGTAGAAAATAATATCAAGCCGGAGAGTGCACACAGTAATATGACGTCATTGATTCTCGAGTAAACATTGAATAAAAAGGCAATTTTGTCTAATCTAAGTGGTTTGCGTTAAGAGTTTCTTTCATACAATTCTTCGTGTAGGGGCGAAGCCCCACCCCCGCGTAAGAACGTCTGAGCACCCCCCCCCCCCCTCCCCAACTCAAAAGAAATTTCTTCATCGATACTCTATAATAAAATTACCGCCTAATTAATGTGTCTAATCTAAAAAGTGGTTTTCTTGCCATTTCTTTAATGCAATTCTTCGGGTAGTGGCTAAGCGCGACACCAGTGTTTCTTTTAGACTTTTTCCTCCCCGGAAGGGGGAACTTTTTCTAATCTATAAAGTGTTTAGCGTGCATTTTTGTTTTTCAAGCATCTCTTCCGGTAGGGACGAAGCCCCGCCCTGATTCTTCCTTTAGTTTGTATGATCTACAAATGCGATCAGTGTTTCTTTCAGACTTTTTCCTCCCCGGAGAGGGGTGGGGGTACATGAAATTTTCGAGGGCGGGGGTAGAATTTTCTGGGAGGGGGCGGACACTGGAAAAAGTATATAATTATATTTCGTTGAATGGGACGGTAGACATGTGTTGGAGTGTGTGTGTGTGGGGGGGGGGGGGGAGGGGGCGGAGCCCCCTCCTCCCAAGTAGAGTTGCCTGAAATAAACTCTAAATGCGACTTTTGTCATGAATGAGATTAGGTGCATGGTTTAGGGATATGCATATGACTTTATTTTGTATAAATTAAAGTACCGAGATAATAGACAGCACTATCAAACTAGCGCCCGTTGTATCCTTCCTCAACGGGCCATTTTTCTCGTTAATGTATAATATTGGCACTGCAAAATTATTTTTTGTTAGTAATGTGTCTAATCCCACAATTGTTAAGTCTGATAGTGTTTTGAAAAGTAAGAGACCTAAGTTTTATGGTGTCATTTTATTCATATAACCATCCGCAAAAGAAAATAAAATTCGTCAAATGAATAAACAAACAAGAGAAAAAAGAATAAAAGAGTAAAAAATAACAACTGTTTATTTACCTTTACGCTATAAATATGCCAATATTGTAGTCCAGTTATATAGTAGTTTGTTTGAATTATAAATTAAATCATGTATGAATTGTTGATGTGCAAGTCTTAATGGCTACCGTATTTCTTTTAAAGAGTACCAAAAAACAGTGACGTCAGACATTTCTTGCTTCTAACGTCAAATATGTTGGGTCAAATCCAGATCGAAGATGAAATCATCCCGTAGGTCTTTGTGTTGTGTTGAATACGATGGTTGAACTTGGGGTTTATATTGGTGCACGTTTCGTAATTATCTAGTGACTACTGTCACGGGTTGAGGATCAGAATGTTAAATATGATTTTTTTTTAACTTGAGGTGGCAGCTGGTTCATGGGTGCCAGGTTATATGTAGTTAAGTAAAGTTCCCTTTCAAATCTGACGGTTTGTAGTGCAGGTAAAGTAGAGTTCACTTGTTTCAGTGACCCCGACATATGAAAGGACAATGTGGTCAGCGCTATACACAGCAGCTTTTTACTTGCACTTGTGTCTGAACTCAGGGAAGGTCTACTGACTTGAACTCGAACTCGAGACTTACGGGTTAGCAGTCCAGCTCTCTACAGCTAGGCCACTCCGTCCACTATATATATATATTATATATATATATATATATATATATATATATATATATATATATATATATATATATATATATATATATATATATATATATATATATATATATATATATGTTACGAGTCCCCGAGTCTATCCTGCCGACAACGCCAAATGTAACGAGTCTCTGGCTACCCTGCCGACAACGCCAAATGTGACCTTCCCGAGTCTAACCACTCATTCCACACAACATTGACCACAGCATAGATACTCGAAGATGCAGGTTCATTATTGATCCTTTTATTACATGAATCAAAGAATGTTTCACAATAATATAATGAATCAAGAGAGATGTTTCACAATAATAGTCTGAATCAACGGACCCCCAACAGTCCTCACTAGGCTTCATCTAACTGAATACACATGTCTAACGTCCTTCTTAACACAATACGGCTAACCCGTTCAATAACCAACTGCCACACAGACTGACTGATCGAAAGCGAGCGAGAGAGAGAGACTCTGAGTCTGCGAGCTCAGCCGTCGCCTTCCTTATTTATCCCCTTCATATCCGTAATCATATTCGGTCCTATCATACTCGTAATCGTAATCGTTGCATTACGCCGCTTCTGTTGTACAGTCCGATTTAATAAGCCATCTGCATCCTGTCACATCAAAGTTGACAGACCGTCTTTCGTAACGCTTCCCGAGATACTACGCCCTGGCTTTCTGATCGTTATCAGCCACCACCTGTGTTATTACATCAGTCGTGTCAAAGTTGACAGCGCTGTACCGCTTTCTTATGTCTGGTAACTTCCCCTAGTTACATATATATATATATATATATATATATATATATATATATATATATATATATATATATATATATATATATATATATATATATATGGCACACAGCGCATTGATTTAAAAAAAGTAAACCTATAAGTCTTTTTTCATTTTAATTCTGGTTAGGGTAGTAAATTTGTGACTTTTTTTTAGGATTTGTTTAGACGTTTTAACGATATGCGGTGATTTGGTTATTGGGATCAATAATCATACTTACACAAAATATGTCACACATATATATACAATATACACAATATATATAAACAATATACACAAGCACCCAACCCCATATACATATATATATATATATATATATATATATATATATATATATATATATATATATATATATATATATATATATATATATATATATATATTTATATATATATATATATATAAATATATCATAAACGTTGCTTTTATAGAGAGAGCGATTGGTTGGAAAGAAATCCGCTCGGCCCACACCATGAAACAGGATTAGTAGACGTTTCGAACATGTCTGATACCATGTATGTTCGTGCTGGCGCTGACTCAATGTTATTCATCTGCTTCGTCCTAGGCCTAGCCCACCCGCCTCAAGGGTTCTACATTTTCCCAGCTGACACGACGAAAATCAAACTAGAGGTAATCGACTATTATCTCTAACATTGGCGCTCACACATGGGGGGGGGGGTATGGCGCAGTTGGGTGGGGGTACCCACACGACGAAATCAAAAGTAGAGGTAATCGACTAGTATCTCTAACATTGGCGCTCACACTTGGGGGAGGGGGGTATGGCGCAGTTGGGTGGGGGTACCCACACGACGAAAACAAAAGTAGAGGTAATCGACTAGTATCTTTATCATTGGCGCTCACACATGGGGGAGGGGGGTATGGCGCAGTTGGGTGGGGGTACACACACGACGAAAATCAAAGTAGAGGTAATCGACTAGTATCTTTATCATTGGCGCTCACACATGGGGGGGGGGGTATGGCGCAGTTGGGTGGGGGTACCCACACGACGAAAATCAAAGTAGAGGTAATCGACTATTATCTCTATCATTGGCGCTCACACTTGGGGGGGGGGTAAGCGCGGCTGGGTGGGGGTACCCACACGACGAAAACAAAAGTAAAGGTAATCGACCAGTATCTCTATCATTGGCGCTCACACATGGGGGGGGGGTATGGGTGGGGGTACCCACACGACGAAAATCAAAGTAGAGGTAATCGACCAGTATCTTTATCATTGGCGCTCACACATGTGGGGGGGGGGTATGGCGCAGTTGGGTGGGGGTACCCACACGACGAAAATCAAAGTAGAGGTAATCGACTATTATCTCTATCATTGGCGCTCACACTTGGGGGGGGGTAAGCGCGGCTGGGTGGGGGTACCCACACGACGAAAACAAAAGTAAAGGTAATCGACCAGTATCTCTATCATTGGCGCTCACACATGGGGGGGGTATGGCGCAGTTGGGTGGGGGTACCCACACGACGAAAACAAAAGTAGAGGTAATCGACTAGTATCTTTATCATTGGCGCTCACACATGGGGGGGGGGTATGGGTGGGGGTACCCACACGACGAAAACAAAAGTAGAGGTAATCAACCAGTATCTTTATCATTGGCGCTCACACATGGGGGGGGGTATGGCGCAGTTGGGTGGGGGTACCCACACGACGAAAACAAAAGTAGAGGTAATCGACCAGTATCTCTATCATTGGCGCTCACACATGGGGGGGGGGGTATGGCGCAGTTGGATGGGGGTACCCACACGACGAAAACAAAAGTAGAGGTAGTCGACCAGTATCTTTATCATTGGCGCTCACACTTGGGGGGGGGGGGGTATGGCGCAGTTGGGTGGGGGTACCCACACGACGAAAACCCAAGTAGAGGTAATCGACTAGTATCTTTATCATTGGCGCTCACACTTGGGGGGGGGGGTATGGCGCAGTTGGGTGGGGGTACCCACACGACGAAAACAAAAGTAGAGGTAATCGACTAGTATCTTTATCATTGGCGCTCACACATGTGGGGGGGGGGGGGGTATGGCGCAGTTGGGTGGGGGTACCCACACGACGAAAACAAAAGTAGAGGTAATCGACTAGTATCTCTATCATTGGCGCTCACACATGTGGGGGGGGGGGGTATGGCGCAGTTGGGTGGGGGTACCCACACGACGAAAACAAAAGTAGAGGTAATCGACTAGTATCTCTATCATTGGCGCTCACACATGTGGGGGGGGGGGTATGGCGCAGTTGGGTGGGGGTACCCACACGACGAAAACAAAAGTAGAGGTAGTCGACTAGTATCTCTATCATTAGCGCTCACACTTGGGGAGTATGTCGCAGTTGGGTGTGGGTACCCACACGACGAAAACAAAAGTAGAGGTAATCGACTAGTATCTCTATCATTGGCGCTCACACTTGGGGGGGGGTATGGCGCAGTTGGGTGGGGGTACCCACACGACGAAAACAAAAGTAGAGGTAATCGACCAGTATCTCTATCATTGGCGCTCACACATGTGGGGGGGGGGGTATGACGCAGTTGGGTGGGGGTACCCACACGACGAAAACAAAAGTAGAGGTAATCGACTAGTATCTTTATCATTGGCGCTCACACATGGGGGGGGGGGGGGGTATGGCGCAGTTGGGTGGGGGTACCCACACGACGAAAACAAAAGTAGAGGTAATCGACTAGTATCTCTATCATTGGCGCTCACACATGTGGGGGGGGGTATGGCGCAGTTGGGTGGGGGTACCCACACGACGAAAACAAAAGTAGAGGTAATCGACTAGTATCTCTATCATTGGCGCTCACACATGTGGGGGGGGGGGGGGTATGACGCAGTTGGGTGGGGGTACCCACACGACGAAAACAAAAGTAGAGGTAGTCGACCAGTACTAAATAGCGGTCGGCTCGTAGTATATGATCCATTATCAATTGACTGCTATATTTATTCAGAAATACATAATTTTAACAATTTTCTGATAGTTTTGTTTTTAAAATTGTATTTGCTTACTTATAATTGTTATTTGAATGGTGGGCAGGATGTTATCTCCGGTCAGTTAATTACCATCAATTCACATCCCCGCCACCATTCTACACAAAACTACAATATCCTTTCAATTCAAATCTGTATAAAAGCTCCGCCTAAAAAACTATATCTCGATAGTTATTCATATGTTTTCTCTGTATCCGTGTATGTATACCTGTATCCCTGTATACTTGTGTACTTGTATCATTGTGTACTTGTATGCTTGTGTACTTGTATCCCTGTATCCCTGTATACCTGTATACCTGTATAACTGTATCCCTGTATCCTTGTGTACTTGTATCCCTGTATCCCTGTATACCTGTATACCTGTATCCCTGTATACTTGTGTACTGGTATCATTGTGTACTTGTATCCTTGTGTACTTGTATCCCTGTATCCCTGTATACCTGTATCCCTGTATACTTGTGTACTTGTATCCTTGTATACTTGTATCCTTGTATACCTGTATCCCCGTATCCTTGTATACCTGTATACCTGTATCCTTGTATACCTCTCACCTGCTCTCTATCTCTAACTAAAACTGAATCCACCAAACTTTCTCTGTATTCGTTTTTATCTATATATCTCTCCCTGAACCCCTATTCCTATAATCCCTAACCTTAACCCTTATCCGTAACTAATCACTCTCTCTCTCTCTGAATGTCCCAGAGGTATTATCCTAAACCATAGTTCGGCACTTTAAAAGATTAATAATGTATTCAACATAGATGGATCTAGAAGAATTATTGAAGACAAAACAAACGGCGGCCTCGGAAGTTTTATTTGAAGCATCCGATTACCAGTTCGGTAAGATCAGACATAATTATCGAATTGACTTGATTATCTTTAGTCAAAAAGAACCCCCATACATACCACACAAAAACAGTACCGTCCCACACACGACCCAGAATGAGGTCCCTCCCACACGTACCAGAATGAGGTCCCACACACCTCCCAGAATGAGGTCCCTCCCACACACGTCATTTTCACCCGCAACCATAGAAACATCTAACGTGAACACGTTTCCATCATACTAAACTGTGATTAAAGACTTCCCAAACGAAAAAAGTGTCCAATTTAAAAAAAAAAAAAAAAAAAAAAAAAAAAAATAACAGTAAAAAAAAACATTATCGAAACTGTTTTCTTAATTTTCTAATGCCAGAATGCCCGTCTGGCTTCTACGGCCCCGAATGCATGACAACATGTAATTGTGGCGATGAGTTTTGCAACAGAGATGGGTCCTGCTACTCTGCTAGCTGTAGACGGGGAAGCTTTGGCCCCCGATGCCTGCTTGGTGAGTAGAACAATGATTCTCAAATAGAAGCCAGTGCAACAACAGAATAAACCGAGAGTAATCTCCCCTAAACTTTCTCAATATTCTTATATATTATATACTTTTAATAAACCGGGAGTGATCTCCCCTAAACTTTCTCGAATATTCTTATATAAAACAAGAGGGGATGGGAACTCGGGCTATAGACATGATTTTTAATCCATTTTAAATACTTAAAGTTTTAAAAATAGAATAAAGTCTCGTAGACAAAAGAGTTGCACTCCAAGTGAACGCTAAATAAAAAAAGTGCATAATAGTGCGCAATATTATTAGTACTTTAAAAATTTACATTAGTTTTTTGAGAAATCGGAAGTAGCGTGAATTACTACTTCCGGTCAACGGAAATTACTCAAAATTTAAGAGAAGGTAGAGAATTAGATCTTTTACTTACATGTGAAATTTCATTTATCTTTCTGAAATAGTACTCAAGTTATAGGCTTTTGAAAAATTCAAAGTAGAAAAAGTACCACTTCCGGTTGTCGGAAATCGCTCAAAAGTTGATACGGATCTCCGATTTTGATAAAATACTTATATATGAAATTTCATCAACCTAGCTGTAACGGTACTCAAGTAATCGTGTTTACACACAGACACACAGACACACAGACACACAGACACACAGACACACACACAGACATACGGACAAGATTGCAAAATTATGTTTTTCCGTATCAGTGAGGTGTAAAACGTCGAGATTTGTAAAAATCTCGATTTTTTTTTTTTTTTGCACGATTACAATACTTTCTCTGTACTTCGTATATACGAGAAAGTAAATAAACCGGGAGTGATCTCCCCTAAACTTTCTCGAATATTCTTATATAAAATAACAGGGGATGGGAACTCGGGCTATAGACATGATTTTTAATCCATTTTAAATACTTAAAGTTTTAAAAATAGAATAAAATCTCGTAGACAAATTAATTGCACACCAAGTGAACGCGAATAAAAAAGCGCATAATAGTGCGCAATATTATTAGTACTTTTAAAATTTACATTAGTTTTTTGAGAAATCGGAAGTAGCGTAAATAAGTACTTCCGGTCAACGAAAAATTCTCAAAATTTGACAGAAGGTAGAGAACTAGATCTTTTACTTACATATCAAATTTCATCTATCTATCTGAAATAGTACTCAAGTTATAGGCTTTTGAAAAATTCAAAGTAGAAAAAGTACCACTTCCGGTTATCCGAAATCGCTCAAAAGTTGATACGGATCTACGATTTTGATAAAATACTTGTATATGAAATTTCATCAACCTAGCTGTAACGGTACTCAAGTTATCGTGTTTACACACGGACACACACACACACACACACACACACAGACACACAGACATACGGACAAGATTGCAAAATTATGTTTTTCCGTATCAGTGAGATGTAAAACATCGAGATTTGCAAAAATCTCGATTTTTTTTTTTTTTGCACGATTACAAGACTTTCTCTATACTTCGTATATACGAGAAAGTAAAAACGAATGTAAATTTTTAAAGTACAAATAATATTGCGCACTATTATGCACTTTTTTATTTAGCGTTCACTTGGTGTGCAATTCTTTTGTCTACGAGATTCCATTCTATTATAAAAAGTTTAAGTAATTAAAAATGGATTACAAATATTGTTTAAGTCCTGAGTTGCCATTTTTCGTAGTTTTATATTAGAATATTTGAGAAAGTTTAGGGGAGATCACTCCCGGTTTATTTTTTTGCACGATTACAAGACTTTCTCTATACTTCGTAAAAATCAGATTACAATAGGGTTTAAAAGTAGTTCACCGACTTTCGTTTTTCGCTCTCGCCTGCTAGTATTTTTCAAACCAAATGTGAATACTTTTTAATAAATCGGTAAAAAATAAATTCATAAAAACTTACTTTCACTACTGTTAAGTTATTTAAAATGATAAAATTTTGATGACAGACTACAAGATCTAGACTAGCTTAAAGTAAAATATATCCTACCTTAAAATATGTTTTTAGCGCAATTTCCTTACAGGAATTGCGATTATTAACTCGTCATTTCTGGATGGAAGTGTGTCCGCAGCTTTAAGTCGTCTTTAAGTCATATCTCCGCCTCAACGAAGCAATATCGAGGACTAGTTCCAAAAGCAAATATGTTAAGCAAGTTCCGAAGATGATTGTGGGCCAAAAAAATTCCCGGAATTCCTTCCTGGATTTCCCGGAAAAGCCAAAAAAAAACTCGAACAAATGCAGTTTTTGGCCCATATCTCGGCAACCAGACCACTTAGCGACTTGAACATTTACCAATCGATTCCTGCCATAACTTAGAACAATATTGCCGAAGAAAGTTTTCAAAAATATCCTTTTGTTCGGTCACAAAAAATTAATTAAGGAAATTGCGCTTAAATTGTCACTAGACTTTTTATTAACTTGTTTTTTAAAGAACATACAGATTTTTATTGTTTCATTGAATCCGTAACAAGTTGTTCTAAAAGTTGTTACTAATGTATATTATTAATAGCCTAAGCCTATTATTACTTACATTCATTCCGGTATTAGTAAAAGGAATACTAATTGTTGCATTGTGTGTACATTTGACATTTAAAAACTTAAAGCAATGCATATAAACAAATAGTTAATAGACGTGAATTGTAATCAATGGGAATCATGTTTACACCAAATAAATTAGGACGAAAATGATTATCTCTCCATGGATAACAAAGATTTATATAAATTATGGCGTAGTATAATGTTTGGTGAAAAATTATTGGACAAGGATAATATCTACATTGAGATGGAATTAAGCATTTTTAGAGGTAGAAAATCACAGATTTGTGGAAAAAGGAAAATTGTTGGCTTTAATATGGCTATATAAGTATCGTTAACATGCAATCACCAAAATTATATTGCTTGAGATTTACTTACTTAGCTGTTTGTGATTTATTAATCGCGTCTGTGTTTTCCTATTCAATTGCTGTCAGTTGATGCATGTCAATTAAGATATAAATATAATTACAAGATATAATTACAAAATTCTCTAAACAGAAGACATCTCAGTATACGCGCTAAACTCTACACCCCATGAATTGTTTGATGGGGATCCTGCGACCTGCGTCACTCCGAGTGATAATCGGATCGACGTGGAGTTGTTTGATGTGTTCCACACGTCATCGGTGACTGTGGTTCTTAAAACATCAGGTAACTCTCTACACCAAATGGCTTGTGATTTTATTCGTAGCTCTCTGCACCAAATAGTTTATGATTTTATTCGTAGCTCTCTACACCAAATAGTTTATGATTTTATTCGTAGCTCTCTACACCAAATAGTTTATGATTTTATTCGTAGCTCTCTACACCAAATGGCTTGTGATTTTATTCGTAGCTCTCTACACCAAATAGTTTATGATTTTATTCTTAGCTCTCTACACCAAATAGTTTATGATTTTATTCGTAGCTCTCTACACCAAATGGCTTGTGATATTATTCGTAGCTCTCTACACCAAATAGTTTATGATTTTATTCGTAACTCTCTACACCAAATAGTTTGTGATTTTATTCGAAACTCTCTACACCAAATGGTTTGTGATTTTATTCGTAACTCTCTACACCAAATGGTTTATTTTATTCCAATGGTTTGTGATTTTATTCGTAGCTCTCTACAACAAATAGTTTGTGATTTTATTCTATTCGTAGCGCTCTACACCAAATGGTTTGTTATTTTATTCCAATGGTTTGTGATTTTATTCGTAGCTCTCTACACGAAATGGTTTTGTGATTTTATTCGTAACTCTCTACACCAAATGGTTTTGTGATTTTAGTTGTAACTCTCTACACCAAATGGTTTTTGATTTTATTGGTAACTCCCTACATCAAATGGTTTGTGATTTTATTCGTAGCTCTCTGTAATTTTTTTTCGCAACCCTGTACCATAAATAGTGTGTGATTTTATTTGTAACTCTCTACATCAAATGGTTTGTTTTTTTAAATTTTATTCGTAAATCGCTATACCAATTTGTTTGTGATTTTTTTTGTTACCTCTCTACACCACTTTGCTTGTGAGTGTATTCGTAGCTCTGTACATCAAACACCAGGCAATTCTTTCCATCTAAATTGTGTTCTGATCAGTGGCGGAACTAGAAAAAAAGGGCCACCCCGCAAAAAATTGGTTAGCCCCCCCCCCCCCTCTTCCATATATATAGGCCTATATATGTATATATATTTATATATAGATATATGAATACATACACACACACACACACACACACACACACATATATATATATATATATATATATATATATATATATATATATATATATATATAGAGTCCGTACCTGTAAGCTCATTTGAGGTGCTACTGGAGAATAAAACAGATTCGTACCAAGCTATTTTAAAAACAACCATAGACACTGATACTGCTGTGGACCTTGTTTTCGCGGATTTAAAAGCATTCAAGAAAATGACTGTCTCGTTGAAACAGCAACTCCAAATCTGTTCGTTTCACATTTCTGGAGGTAAAGTACTAGTATTCGTTCTTCCTCTAACAAAAAAAAAAACAACTCGTAAATCACATTACAAATTTAATTCAATCGAAACTGTGCTACATATGTAAATGACATTGTATCCAGTTTTTATTTTTATTTTTTTTTTTATTTTGTACTCCTATAGGTATTAATTTTCTGCGAAAAATAGACCCCAATTTTGCAGTTGTGTCTTTCCCTATGGAAGATATAACAGTAAACGAGGAGTATTTAAAGGCGGTGACTGACGGGGATCGATATAAAACATGCATAGGTGCCACTGGCAGCACTAGGTTTGGATTGCAAACAAAAGACATGATTCCAAAACTGTTCTACAAAGTTGCTATCTATACAGGTACACACTGGTTTTTTTTGTGTTTTTTTTTTAATGGCTTTTTGTGTTAGAATTTGTACAAAGTTGCTATCTATACAGGTAGACATTGGTTTTTTTTTTGTTTGTGTTTTTTTTTTCCAAATGGCTTTTTGTGTTAGAATCTGTTAGAGATATGTCAAAGTCTGTGGGATGGCGAGACCAAGCGGTAGAGCGCTAGACTGCTGACCCGCAAGTCTCGAGTTTGAATCCGGGGTTCAAGTAAGTAGAACGTCAGTAGTCTAGAGCGAGCTATTACTTTCCTTAACTTACATTAGGGAAAGTAAAGACTGTTGGGCATAGTGATGACCACACTATTTCTTCATAAACGTTAGGCTATTGAATCATGAAATGAACTTCATCCCCTTCAACGGGAAAAGCTGCTCATGATAAGAATAAGATGCTACGTAATAATTTGTATTAATATTGCTTACTGAGCAGAGGCGTAGCGAGGGGAGGGGGGGGGGCGGGGCGTGTGAACCACACCGGGTGACACCATTTAGGGGGGGTGAGGCAAAAAATAGCTAAATTTATAGAGAAAAATGATATTTTTTTCCACTTAATTAAGTGATTAATTCGAGTGTTAAATAGTCTTGTGAGAGATGCCAATCGTAAGTTTGAGGGGGTGGGTGCAAATCGAAAATTGAAAGTTTGTCCCCGGGAAGGGTCGATACGCCTCTGTGGGGTGGCACCAGTAAGTGACGCAGACATGTTTAGATTGGATTGAGAAATCTGAAACAATCGTTAGATTTGCATAATATTTTTTTTGCGAGTGAAGTTAAAGATTTTTGGAAAAGTGATAGTTTTCACAAATTTTCGTAGTTTTCAAGGCAACCAGAACTGTTAGCGGTAACTCGATAACAATGTCGTCTATAGTTTTAACATTTCAATGTATTAAACACCCTAAAAACATGATAAAAATGTTTGTTTGTTTCCGTGATGTCTAGCCAAAATTAACTTGACTTTGTTCAATTTTTTTTGGCTTACTTGTGACACATGCAGCATTAAAAAGAACTGTGTAAAACAAATAATAATACCTTAGAGCTTACTTTTCAAATTAGAATACCTATTATCTTTAAAAAAAAAATGTTTTTTTTTTTAAATTTCAGATAACGAAACAGCATTCGAACTGATATACAAAACAGAGACTAATTTCGATTACAAGGTTAATCTGGTGGTAAAACCGAAACGAGCGGGCATCATTCAACTCAACCGACTTGTTATATTCCTAACCCTCCAAACAAAATCCACTCAATTTTCAATTTGCGAAATTGAGATTTATACAGGTAATAATACCACGTTCTTTAGTAAGAATAGGCATGAACAGAGGCATCCAACCCCCCCCCCCCCCCACGAAGAAAGTCTACCGCCCCCACCCCACACCGACGGAACTGATTGGGATTTTATATAGATAACATATACTTTTACCCATGTCCCCCACGAAGAAAGTCTACCGCCCCCTTCCCCTACCCACCCTGACCGAACGAAATGGAATTTATATAAATAACATACTTTACCAATGTCCGCCCCTCTCCCTCCATTCCCCATCCCCCCCCCCGGAAAAAAAGTCTGGAAGAAACACTTGACTTCAAACAGGCGTTATTAATTTAGTTTTTTTTCTGCTTTCGATAAAACGCTCTACTATTTTTTTTATTTTTGTGTGTTTATTGATACCAAATACAACTCTAATAGTTAAATACTTATTACGCGTTGCGTCTGTTTAGATATCGCAGCATTTGATTCTGAACTCAGCAAAAGCGACACGTCTAAAGATGAGATATCAGATTCGCCGTTTCTGTACATCGGGGTGGCAGTCTTCTTCGTTGTATTGGTTGTCGCTTTCGTGTGTTACAGGAAGCGATCGACTAGACGAGGTGAGAGCAGCGCGTCAATATGGAGGGTTTTCTATAGAGTTAGCACGTCAATATGTAAGGTTTTCTGTAGAGTTAGGCGGTCAATATGTAAGGTTTTCTATAGATTTAGCACGTCAATATGTAAGGTTTTCTATAGAGTTAGCACGTCAATATGTAAGGTTTTCTGTAGAATTAGCACGTCAATATGTAAGGTTTTCTATAGAGTTAGCACGTCAATATGTAAGGTTTTCTGTAGCAGTTAGCCCGTCAATATGTAAGGTTTTCTGTAGCAGTTAGCCGTAAATATTTGGTTTTCTGTAGCAGTTAGCCGTAAATATTTGGTTTTCTGTAGCAGTTAGCCGTAAATATTTGGTTTTCTATAGATTTAGAACGTCAATATGTAAGGTTTTCTATAGATTTAGCACGTCAATATGTAAGTTTTTCTGTAGCAGTTAGCCGTAAATATTTGGTTTCCTGTAGCAGTTAGCCCGTCAATATGTAAGGTTTTCTATAGAGTTAGAACGTCAATATGTATGGTTTTCTGTAGCAGTTAGCCCGTCAATATGTAAGGTTTTCTATAGAGTTAGAACGTCAATATGTAAGGTTTTCAATAGCAGTTAGCACGTCAATATGTAAGGTTTTCTGTAGCAGTTAGCCGTAAATATTTGGTTTTCTATAGATTTAGCACGTCAATATGTAAGGTTTTCTGTAGCAGTTAGCCGTAAATATTTGGTTTTCTGTAGCAGTTAGCCCGTCAATATGGATGGTTTTTATGGCAGTTGGCACATCAATATGTAAGGTTATTTAATAACAGTTACCACATCAATATGTAAGGTTATTTAATAACAGTCAGCACGTCAATATGTAATTGTACCTTGTGATAGTATTGAAAATTGGCATAAAGTGCATTTTTTATATAGTTATTTTTCAACATACCACTATGTACTTAATGTATTAAAATTTTTAAAAATAATTGTTTCAGATTAGATAATACTAACTCAACACGTTAAGTTGTTTAGTTTCACATGTGATTTAAGTCATTGATCGTAAAATCCATAGTGAATGAAACACAAACAATGCACGATTCTTCTTAACGCATTATTTCTACGAGCATTCATGAATTACTCTATACAGCAGTTAAAAAAGTTATTTTTCATTTCACACAAAACAATATTTTAAATTCTTAGATTTAAAAAAACACAACAAATCCAGTGTTTAATTTCCATTACACTTTTTGTACTCCTCAGATTATGTCGACGAATAAGATCCTAACGTTCATATTGGGCTAGACACTTCAAGTTCACTTTTCATTTCACCACCAACATCCGCCATACTCGTCTTCATCCAATATTGAGTTTTGTTTTACTGCACCTAAAGTAGCATTAATTCTGTTCATCATGCTATTAACGCGTTGTGCAATATGCGACCCTGTGTATTCAATGCTAACTTTATGCAGCTTTAAATTGGGTAGAATAATTTACTGAATAAAATGCCGTTACATGTGTTATTATTAAAAAAATGATTTGTTTTTGCACTTGAAATAATTTTGAAGTCAGCGTCTTCTATTTTAATTTTGGTTTATAGAGAGCTTATTTCGCATAAAAACAATTTTGAAGCGTTAACAATATCTCGATCAGCTTCTGCAGAAGGTATTTGATGTTACCAAAGTTATAGACGCAAAAACTGAACAGATGGTGATAGAATATACGCTCTATAGTCCCCCATGTTAATTTTTTAAAATAAGCTGACTTAATAAAATATATTAACACGAATTTTTGCACTAAAACTTTTCGTTGTTAAAGTATGCCTATAGAAGTATTGCTTTTCATCATGATAACATTATAGTAATAATATAGCAGTTGATGATACACCATTTGAAGCGCATTTTGTAAATTCATTTGTCGTACCTTGTCTTTTCTAAGATTTTCTAATAATTTGACATAAATAAAAGTACCTTTTAGAAAAATAAAACTCGTCTAACATTGACATTCTAAACTGAAATTTGTATATTTTAAAAATTGCTCTTTTGTTATTAAAATTAATATTAATTCAACTGTGTACAAAAACGTATATATATATATATATATATATATATATATATATATATATATATATATATATATATATATATATATATATATATATATATATAGATGGTCCTCGCTTTTGTCATTTGTTTTTCTGCTTTAAGTTTTCTTTGACCTTTCTTGTTTTCTTTGCCCCATTTCTATGTTAAAACAATGTATACTACTATGACTTTAAATGTAGTGTAAAAGTGGTTTATTAGATTATTGTTTTTGTTTAAACAAATGCTCAAGTATATAGCAGTACCACTAACGTAAACACTATTTGCATCGGTAATTTACAGAGCGAAAAATGTAACAAAAGTCTAAACATATCATTTATTTTTTTTATTTGGCAACCAACTTGAGTTCAAATAACATCTTCATCTTCCGCCAATTCTTCTGAAATGAAATTTAAAATATATTTTGTTAAATACTCTAGCCATTGCAATGCTACATTATCTTAACAATTAAGAAAAACAGCATATTATTTTCAAATCTCTACATTTGTATATGACGGGTTTGGTTGATGCTGCAATATTTAATGTTGGCGGAAATTATATGTTCAAGTCCCGCATACAAGTTAACAATCGCTTGGATCTGTTGTATTAATCAAACATATTGTCGACGGTTAGGAATATTGGCTGTTAAATGGGAGTGAAAAGGGTTCCGCCAGGGAAAGACATGTTTTCTTGATATCGAACACCTAAATCTTTATACCTAGCATGCTCACAATCTATAATTAGCAGAGTATCAATCTACATCAACACTATTCCTTCTAATTTAGTTTTAGTACTTCCAACGGCGTGGCCTAGCGGTAGATTGCTTGGACTCGAAATTCACTAGTTCGAATCCAGGTTCAAGTTAGAAGAACTTCCCGGATTCCACCTAGCTCTGATGGGTACCTGACTCAAGTAAGGGAAAGTAAGGGTGGCTGGGTATAGTGCTGACCACATTATCGCATCCTAGGTCGAGGTAAAGAAACATGCACTCTACTTTATCTGCCCAATGGAAGAAAGGAACCAAGTGGTTTAATACAAATGTTGAAATATACGAGATATTTCAATATCATTTTTAAAACTTATGTTAAATATAGATTTAGTCTACTCGAGAACCTATCAGAAGAGGGCACCAATACTCAATGCAAGAAGATCCTGGATGTATACACGAAAACAAGCCAATGCATACTAGGACACAGGAACAAACAAAGGAAGGAATGGATATCAAACGATACTTGGAATCTCTTGAAAAGAGAAGAGAAGCCAAAATTAAAACACTATCAGGAACCATGGAAAGCAGGGTACGGAAAGATGTAGAATATAGAAGACTGCAAAAATAGGTAAAAAGGAATGCTAGGAAGGATAAAAGAAACTATGTAGACACAATGGCCACAAAAGCACAGGCTGCAGCTGATATTGGAGATAGCAGAACAGTCTACCAGATTATCAGGACTCTAACAGGCGGAATAGCAAATAGATCTTGTACTATCAAGGACAAAAACAGGAAAGTTCTCACAACGGAGAAACATCAATTGAAAAGATGGGCTGAATACTTCGAAGAGACACTAAACAGACCAGACCCAGAAGAAACTGCTGACTTCACTGACATGAACATACATTTCGAAATGTATAGAGGACCCATCCTAGAACAAGAAATAATAGAAGCTATCCAAAAAACAAAAAGCAATAAGGCTCAAGGGGAGGACAGAATCACTGCGGAGATGCTAAAGGCAGACCCAAAAAATAGGTGCAAAAACTCTATCAGTGTTCTTCAATAAAGAATGGAATGAAGATTAAGTCCGAGATTCTTGGAAACGGGGAATCACTATCAAATTAGCCAAAAAGGGCGACCTTAATGTTTGTGAGAACTGGAGAGGCATTAATCTTCTGTCAGTACCAGGAAAAATCTTCTGCAGAGTCTTATTACAAAGAATGAGGAAAGGAATTGGTGGGATCCTTCGTGAAGAACAAGCTGGCTTCAGGGCCAACAGGTCATGTAATGACAAAATATTTGTCTTGCGCACTATAGTGGAACAGTCCCTGGAGTGGAATTCGTCTCTCTACCACAACTACATAGATTTCGAGAAAGCATTTGATAGCATCCACCATCCATCATTATGACAGATACTAGAGCTATATGGCTTTCCAGGAAAAGTTATAAACATACTTAAGGACATGTACTATGACAACCAATGCTGTGTGCGACATGAAAATCAGCAAAGTGAATGGTTCAAGGTAAAAACAGGAGTAAGACAGGGCTGTGTCATCTCACCTGTCATCTGTTTGGTGGTAATAGACTGGATTATGAGAAGAGCCACTGAGGATAAGCCAAGAGGAATTGTTTGGGAACTTACCAACCACCTAGAGGAATGTGACTTTGCTGGTGACTTGGCTTTACTCTCACATGCCCAAAAAGACATCCTAGCAAAAACCACAAAAATAGAGCAAATTGCTAAAAGCGTTGGGCTAAAGATAAACTCCGGAAAAACCAAGCTAATTAAAATAAAAACCAAAAGTCCTCTCAAGACCTTTGCGAATATAGCAGAGCTAGAAGAGGTCGAAGACTTTAAGTACCTCGGCAACTATATATCAGCAAATGGCAGCATGGAGAAAGAAATGGCCACCAGAATAGCAATGTCAGCACAAGTTTTCAACAGACTCGCTAAGATCTCGAAATCATCCTCACTGCAGCAGAGAACTAAAACTAGAAAGAAGATCCCTCCAACGCATCCTCGGAATAAAGTGGGACGACAAAGTCCCGAACAAGGAAATATGGCGAAGGACAGGATTAAACGACATTGTTTCAGAAGTTCGAATGAGGAGATGGAGATGGCTGGGCCATGTCCTACGCATGAGCAAAAGAAGACTCCCCAACATGGCACTGAAGTGATGAGGATTAAGTGTGTGTTTAAAACTTTGAACTCATTTTTGTCAAAATTATAAAATTAAAACTTTTTCCATTGAGCACTTTAAATGGAAAGCTTATATCGATAATATGACGGACTGGTAATCTAAAAAAAAGTTTGTTGTTCTAAATGACCGCAAATGTACCGCGAACAACCAAAGTACGCCAGTACATAAGAATTTCAGCATTGAACATACCTTCTAAAGCCGTATTTTCTAACTGGGAGAGGATCAAAATAAACGCCACACAGATGATAAAAATGTAAAAAAGATTTTTTTCTGTGACTGGAGATGGCAACACCAGAACGTAGTCATCGGGGTTAAATGGTAAAGGGACCGCATCTGCACCTATTTGGAATTGAGAGATTGCTTTGTTACAGGGTTTTACAACGTTGGAACTATAACAAACAAAAACGATTCACATTTAGTTTATTGGCATACAAGAAATAATTCATTTTGTAAAATGCAGGGTTAGAAATGTATGCTAGATGAAGTCCGATTAACTAGACTGCTAAGCCGAAAGTCTCTGATGGGTACCTAACTCAAGTTAAAGTCAATTCGTTTCGGCATAGTGCTGACTACATTATCCCTTCATATGCCGAAGTCACAAAAACAGTTGAATTCTACTTTACTTGCACTATAGACCGTACATTTTGAAAGGGAACTTGACCCACTTATCTCTAAATTTGACTACATTTGTAGTCGGTCGTTTCCATTATAACACGCTAGCACATAACATAAGTTATGTGAGGGGCAAATAAAATGTAAACATATTTTTCAAACTATTGTGGGATTTGTAGGCCAAAGATAAATTGCTCCTTTGTATGATAGACGGATAATTGCGCCTTGGAAATCAAAGACGAAAAGCCAGGCAGCACGTTGAGAGGAACCATGTGTTGCCTATGTTTCAGATCCACTCTTTCCATCTCCACACAACAGATATACCCAAGGGAGAGGTGATACCTATACTACACGGCATTAACTTTGTGACAGGAACCATCCCATTCAATCATATGCCGATGTTATCTGCCGTATAAGTATAATTGGAACTTTACTCACTGTTTTATTACGAAGACGTGCTAATCGAATACTCACTTCCAAAAATTTCAACTTCGCATAATGATAACCCATGGCCCTTTGTCGTGATCTCTATTTTGTGAACGTAAGAATTCAAATGAACGAACGAAGGCCCCCTGGTATGGGTGGTGATTGTATCAATGAAAACACTTTCGTTGTGATGGTTGGTGCAGTTCACATAAAATACCACATCTGGATCTGTGGGGTCAAGTTTGAGTAGAAATTATAGTTGTAACACAGAATTAAGTTAATGTAACATGAATAAATTATCCTTTTGACAATTCTTAAACTTAATTGAATCTAATGTTTTTTACACTTATTTCTGAATTGAAGAGCTTAATACAAAAATTACTCAAGTCATATTGTTTGTAAAAATCAAACAAAATAACTGCTGCCTTGTAGTTTGTTCTTGGTTGGAGTGCGCAGTGTTTCTTTCAAACTTTTCTATTCGGGGGGTGGGGGGCACTAAATTTTCCAACGGGACGGACGCCGGTAAAAGTATACATTTTCTGTATAATTTACATTTCGTTCGGGGGAGCAGTTGACTATTTGGGGGGGGGGGGGGTTGGGCCGGGTGGGTGGGGGTGTGGCTCCTCAATGCCGAAGAGATGCCTGGAAGAAACTGTATTTCTGTATAAACTCTGTATTTACTGGGACTTCATTTCGTACCTATGTCAACCTTCGGCATTTTAAAAACACTCTGTTGGCGCTCCTGCATCTAGCTGTAAACTTACTGTTGGGGTAGATGGCGATTCTGTAGATCTTATTCATGGCCTCAAACTTGGCGCAGATGGTGTCCGTTACCTAGCTGTACACTTACTGTTGGGGTAGATGGCGATTCTGTAGATCTTATTCATGGCCTCAAACTTGGCGCAGATGGTGTCCGTTACCTAGCTGTACACTTACTGTTGGGGTAGATGGCGATTCTGTAGATCTTATTCATGGCCTCAAACTTGGCGCAGATGGTGTCCGTTACCTAGCTGTACACTTACTGTTGGGGTAGATGGCGATTCTGTAGATCTTATTCATGGCCTCAAACTTGGCGCAGATCGTGTCCGTTACGTTGGTTGAGATGCAGGTGTTGTAACGCTCGCCGTCCGATATGTACCAAGACGACAGGTCGTCGTCTAGACCTGGGATGTACACCCTGGCTGTGTTGTTCCACGTCACTAAGTTTAAACCTGGTTAGTGCACGAGTAAACAAATGTCAAGCACAAGTGGATCCATTGTAAAATATGTAGTAGTAAAGTGGATAAGTTTCCAAAATGTATAGTGTTTATTTAAGTGGATAAGTTATAAAAAAGTGTTAATAACTGGATAACTTACAACGTTTATAGCATTAAAGTCGATAGACGACGAAATGTAACGCATTAAAGTGGATACGTTGCCAAATGTATAGTGTTTATTTAAGTGGATAAGTTATAAAAAAAAGTGTGGATAATTGGATAACTTACAACGTTTATAGCATTAAAGTCGATAAACAACGAAATGTAATGCATTAAAGTGGATAAGTTGCCAAATGTATAGCGTTCATTTAAGTGGATATGTGACAAAAAAATGTGGCATTAAGTGGATAAGAAACCAAACGCAAAACATTTAAGTAGATAGTGACAAAATATTTAGCATTAAAATGGAAAAGTGATGCAATGTAAAACACTTAAGTGGATAATGACGAAATGTATATAATTAAAGTGGATTACTGTTGAAATGAAAAACACTTAAGTGGATTAATGACAAATTGTACGCAATCAAATTGTATCAGTAGCAAAATATATAGAATTACAATGGCAAGTAACGTAGTTTATAAACATATAAATTTTGATTTACATTTCCACAAATTATCGACAGTAAAAGACTTTTAATGATATTTGTTTGTTGTACCCTACACACTTTTTTTTGTGTGGAATGTTATTCTATGTGTGCTCGTTTAAAGCATACAATTCTTTTCAAAATAATATTATTAACCTTTTTCTTCAGGAGTAATACTGATTATTTTCAAATAAAACGTTCTAAAATCGCAAAGTTTCAATGGAAAACCAAATTTTGAATGTCTTCTTTTAAAAATACTTTCTTGTTCCTTCTTAGCATCTAAACCAGGGGTCTCCAAACTTTTCAGTCCGAGGGCCGCATTAACTATCAAATTTCAGTTCGGGGGCTGTTTCTTCCAGGCATGTCTTTGATTTTTCTAGGCAAAGTTCCTCAGCCATCACCTACAAACGTTTTTTCCGTGGACAAAAAGATCTCCGCGGGCCAGATGAGAGGACCTCGCGGGCCGCATTTGGCCCGCGGGCCGTAGTTTGGAGACCCCTGATCTAAACGGTTATATTTTTTCAATATCACACATTTGACCGCTTGGGGAAATTAACTGATACATAGTAATCGCACTGCCCACTTTTTCGATATTGCGTTGTGTGAAAATTAACTTTAACTCAAGCTGACATGTAATGTTAGTACGAAAATACCTACCCCCATCAATATACACAGAACAGACATTAAAATGTTTCTTAATTTCGAGTGTAAATCTTCTGTTACTAGACGACTTAGAGAGCTGCATCACAAGGTGATTAGTATTCTTCTCCATAACTATGAATGTCTGTTTAGCAGTTTCATAAGATTGCGACGCCCTGCTGTAGAATCTAAGTGTAATGTCACGATTCTCCAAAGTCACTGATAAATTAAAAACAAAAAACAAAATGGAAAGAATATATTTTTTCAGTACATTTATTTATACCAGTCAACATTTACGTTTACCTTCACGTTTCTCAAACGTTTTGAAATTTTTAAACAACTTACTTATTTCACATTATTAAAAAACTGTACAATACTTTAAAGCCGGGTGTCACCGTAGAAAGCAGTTCTTTTTATATTAAAACTTAATTAAAAAAATATAAACATTTCCTATCGATTACTTTTTAAAATTAATTGTTTTCAATAACCATGGTTAAGCGTTAGTTAAATTGATTTGAACATGCCTAATTTTAATTAATTAATTACCCTTTTTTACAACAAGAAACGAATTCGATAATGCTTTCGATAATATAATCACTTGAAATTTAGATTTATATTTGATTAATATTATTTTCAATTTAAAATAGCATTGTTGTTTCTTTTAATAAATTAACAAACTTCCAACGGGATTTATAGTTTTAACCAATCAGTTATCGTTTTTCTAAAAATAACTCCAGATCTATTTTGTATGCATTCTTTTACCGTAATGTATAAAGCTATGTTGCTGAATTTTGGTATATATGCTCGAAATGTGCCCTTTAAAAAAAATGTTTCATTTTTATCCGGATATTTCTAAAATATATAGGGGTTAAAAGGGAGATAGGGACGGCGTGGCCTTCTCGGTAGAGAACTAGGCTGCTAACCCGAAAGTCTCGAGTTCAAGTCAGTAGCACATCTCTGAATCCACCTAGCTCTAATGGGTACCTTACTCATGTTAAGGAAAGCAAAGGTGACTGTACACACTTTCTCTTTAGATGCCGAAGTCCCAGAAACAGACGAAATCTACAGATGGACTCTACTTCATCTGCCCCACGTGTCTTGGATACGAACGCCATAAGATAATGAAATAGGGAGATATGTAAATATAATAAAAATACTTTTGAAGATTCCATGAATCTTCGCACAGTTTTGTTCATATCTAGCATTGCATCAGACACGAACATAAATTTCACCCAAAATTTTAATTTACCAGGTTCTTCAAAGATTACGGTGATAGATGTGAGGTAGAATCTCTCTGACAGCTCTACGTGTATTGTGTTGTTGACAGGCAGACTGCAGGTCGTAAGGTCGGCGTCAAATAACTCTGCAGGGTCAGCTAGGTACGCAAATACTGCCAGGTCCTCTGTTTTTTTCCGCCACGTCACCAAGGATGAATGCATTGGAAAAGAATACGTTACAAAGGTAAACTGTAAACAAAGTATCATACATTTATATCCTAAATTACTAGTCAATACATTAGAAAATTCATGTGAATTAAGCAATAAAAGATAACGTGTTCCGTAAAGTATATGCAGACAAGATTCATAAAGCATTATGATCTGTTTTTATTTCTCTCTTTCTCTCTCTCTCTCTCTCTGCATATATATATATATATATATATATATATATATATATATATATATATATATATATATATATATATATATATATATATATATATATATATATATATATATATATATATATATATATATACATATATATATATATATATATATATATATATATATATATATATATATATATATATATATATATATATATATATATCAGATCCACTCTTATATATATATATATATATATATATATATATATATATATATATATATATATATATATATATATATATATATATATATATATATATATATATATATATATATATATATATACATTGCATTATATAGTCTAAAATAAAAAAGATCGTATTTCGAGAGAGACAGTATAGATTAGTATAAGGACAGATAAAATCTACTATTTATAAGTTTTCAAAATTAATCGGTTTAAATCGTTTACCTATTTTCCCGCAGGAAAAGTATGCTAAATTTTTATACTCTATTTCGAATGCATATATTAACATACAATATCATTCAACAAATTTAAAGCGTGTTCCTGTACTTGTAGCTAAACATACACTTGAAAATCTCAAATGAACAAAATGTTTGATCACAGTACATAGGCACAGCAAATCTATTCGAACCTGATATAAAAAAAAATAACTTCTATACTTCATAGGCAAATGTAGTCTGTTTGAATTTCAAAATCTATATATATAAGCAAAGTGGTCTAGTGCGCTTCAAATTTGGCAGGATCATGCATTGGGTCAATAGAACACGAGAGCCGGTGCCGGTTGGCCAACAAGTCGACGTAGAGGGGGTCAAATACTCAAAACTGATCTCGACTGACCGGCGCCTTATATGGGACATATCACGAAAAAAACTTTTGCCCGACGACCCCCTTGAAATTTTGTGAGGTGGTAGGAGAACGCCTAGGGATGTCACAAAAAACTCGCCATGTCCGGGAACAATTTGAAAATGGGTAAAAACTGACCGGTTGTATTTCCCTATATAATCTTTGTATTTTATGTGAAAAACAGAGAGTAATTTCAACGATGATTTCAGGGTACTTACCCTCTGTACATCAGGCTAATGTTTGGCATGCTCTTAGGTAAATGGCTAGACCGTAGGGCCAACTTGTCAGTTTCACTCAAAGCCCTCGACGAGGGCTAAGAAGTGACCGCGAGTGAAATTCTCTTTATATGAGCTCTTTTAGGAAAAAAACTTTTGCCCGACGACCCCCCCCCCCCCCTTGATATTTTGTGAGGTGGTAGAAGAACGCTTAGGGGTGTCACAAAAATCTCGCTATGTCCGGGAAAAAAACTGGAAATGGGTCAAAACTGACTAGTCGTATTTCCCTATAATCTTTGTATTTTATGGGAAAAACAGGGTATTTCAACACAAATTTTAGTATACTCAATCTCTATTTATCTGGCCATTTTTTTCATGCACCTCTATAGATGACTAGGCCGTATGGAAAAACTGTTGGTCAGACTCAAAGCACTCGACGAGGGCTAAAAGTGACCTCGAGTGAAATTCTCATTATATAAGATATATATAAATACATTGACGAACGACCCCCCTTAATATTTTGTGAGGTCGTAGACCAACAATGGGGGGTAACAAAAAGTTTGTTCCCGTCGGAAAAAAACGTTTTACGTTCGTAAGATTATTCCAGATGCCGTTTTTTCTTATCTAAATAATTTTCTGTAAAAAATAAAATAAACCAAGACTACGACATTTAGTCTTTGTACATGGGCGGTAACATATCCAAGTAATATTTTTTAAATAATTTTTATACTGTTTTAAAGACAAAACAAAAAATCACCAAGTATAGCATTCGTTTTAATAAATATTTCGCTATAAATTAAGTTATTCAGTGTACTGAAATGTAAAACATCAATTGCAAAAGTTTATTTAATATAAGATTTATATTGTTATGGAAGCATTTTCAGTTCTAATAACTTGCGAGTTTGCATGACATGAAATTACTCAGACTGTTTAAACTTAGGCCCTAAGCACTCCACAAAACAGCCAATCACCAATTAATTAATCATTCAAATTCTCAACAGTCTTTTTGAAATGTGAATACTAAATAGTAAAAATCGTTTAAAATAATTTTAGCTTTGTATACTATAATAACATTTTTATTCTAAATGTAAAAAAATAAGGAAAATGCAAGTGGCTATACTATACGTGGCAATACTAATTATATCTTACCTATTTGACATTCTTTTCCAAACCATCCTTTAGCGCAGTCAGCCTCATAGCATGTGCCATTAATTCGTTCACAGAAAGGTTTAGGACAGTTGCAAGCGTATTGACATTGTATACCGTAGAGACCAGAACCACAATCTAAACACAAACGGTTTAATGTGCATTTGTATCTGGGCGTATTGTTTAGCTGACAACATAAAAACATGTTTGTTTCTACAACTTCAACTACAAGAACGGTGAATCCAGACAACAACAAAAAGTTAACAGCGTGAAAGTTATTTGTAGAGTACATAGATTGCAAATTATGTGTGTGTGTGTATAAATCAATCTCAGTATATATATATATATATATATATATATATATATATATATATATATATATATATATATATATAATATATATATATATATATATATATATATATATATATATATATATATATAATATACTCACAGCTGTGTGTGTCATTACATGATTTAAAAATGCGTACACAATCATACTTAATTAAAGAAACTAAAACCTAAAGGCGGCGTGAAGTATAGCGTTGTCATTTCAGTGGTGTCAGTGGTGTCAGTGGTGTCAGGGATGTCTGTTTCATTGGTTACAACCACATATCCTTCTAGTGACCTAACGATATCCCTGTACTTCTGGAAAAAAAATTTAAAAAATTAAAACAAAAGCAAATATTTAGCAATCTCATATAATAAAGTAGATTTTAAACACAAATACAATAAAAAGACAATGCATATATATATATATATATATATATATATATATATATATATATATATATATATATATATATATAGTGAGAGAGAGAGAGAGAGAGAGTTACATTTCAAACAGCAAAATATCTCAAATTGAGTACATTTATCACCGATCAATTTATGTATCGATTGTTCTGGCGTTACGTCTTTTTAATTTTGTGCAATTTGCATTTTTAAAAAAACATTCTTATAATAGTAATCAATAAGAGAAAATGATTTTAACAAACAAATAATTCTCTGAAATTTTTCGTTTATTTGGTGTAATACAACTAGTGTTTTAAAAATATTTGTTTCCTAATATTTTAAAAATAAAATATTAACTTTTAGAAAACACATAAGTTGAAAGAAAATCAATACTAATAGTTTCGCTGTCTGTGTATCTATGTAAGTATCTGACAAGAACGCTCTAGAGAAAACACAAGCAATTTAAAAACTTTCACAGTGTGACGGAAACGAAATATGACGTCATACTGAGCATGTAGTAGAAAATAATCTCAAGCCGGAGAGTGCATACAGTAATATTACGTCATTGATTCTCGAGTAAACATTGAATAAAAAGGCAATTTTGTCTAATCTGAATGGTTTGCGTAAAGAGTTTCTTACATACAATTCTTCGGGTAGGGGCGAAGCCCCATCCCCGCGTAAAAACGTCTGTGCCCCCCCCACTCCCCAACTCAAAAGAAATTTCTTCATCGATACTCTATAATAAAATTACCGCCTAATTAATGTGACTAATCTAAAAAGTGGTTTCCTTGCAATTTCTTTAATGCAATTCTTCGGGTAGTGGCTAAGCGCGACACCAGTGTTTCTTTCAGACTTTTTCCTCCCCGGAGGGGGGAACTTTTTCTAATCTAAAAAGTGTTTAGCGTGCAGTTTTTTTTTCAAGCATCTCTTCCGGTAGGGGCGAAGACCCGCCCAGATTCTTCTTTTAGTTTGTATGATCTACAAATGAGACCAGTGTTTCTTTCAGACTTTTTCCTCCCCGGAGAGGGGTGGGGGTATATGAAATTTTCGGGGGCCGGGGTAGAATTTTCTGGGAGGGGGCGGACACTGGAAAAAGTATATAATTATATTTCGTTGAATCGGACGGTAGACATGTTTTGGTGTGTGTGTGGGGGGGGGGGGGAGGGGGGCGAAGCCCCCTCCTCCCATGTAGAGTTGCCTGAAAAAACCTCTAAATGCGACTTTTGTCATGAATGAGATTAGGTACATGGTTTAGGGATATGCCTATGACTATATTTTGTATTTACCGCCTAATTGTTGGTTTTCACTATAAAAACTAAAGTTTTCATGTTTGCATCACAAGTTTCACTTTCTTTTTAAATTTCTAACACTTGAGATGTACGTATAAGTACCACCGGTCATCACCTCCTACCCAGACACTGCTTATATAAAGCCGACGCTCCCTAAAAATAACATAGTCTGGACCAGCGATCGCTTATGACAATAAAATGAGTGTTTTTAGGGAAAACGCACACAGCAGCCGAATTGTGATAAATGATTGACCCATCTTTTTAAAAAACACGCAGCAATTAAAAGTTATTTCGCCAGATCGCGTCACTCTGTGGTAACAAAATATATAAAATAATACTGTATATGCCTCCCTAGGATTTACACTGAATTATTTCTCACTCTCAAGCATTCAGACAATCAGATTTATAGGCTAACCCTAGCAATCAGTGGAAACATTCCTGACCATTCTTTAAATTGTGTTTAAATGACAAGCCATTTTATTTACCAAACAAAGGCCACAAAAATGAGTTTTCGCCACGAAAAAAACCTTCAAAATGCCCCGCCCCTCATCAGCTGACGTCGCTTTCTGCTCGCAAAATGTTTACATAAAGCGATGCTCCCTAGCACACAATTTGGTTGATCAACTAATTTCAGGAAATAAAACACTGAATCTTAAAAGGCTAGAAAAACATGTTTTACTTGAACATGCGATTGTATGAGTGATCCGTCTTATGGCTTACAAATGGCGCTTTAATCCAAACGTTTTTAAAAGGCAGGAAGTAACCTGTTTTGAAAATTAGTTATTTGAAGTGAAAGGTAGGTTGTTGCTTTATTTGCCGAATAAATAAGAATTAAAACAGAAACTCGACGGCAGGTGGGAGCTACATGGGATATGGCAAGGTTTATCTCAAGAGTACAGAAAATTTTCTTGTAAGGCCATAGCTCATTAGCAATGGCAGATTATGGAGTTGAACAGGAGACACCCTAATTCGGGGGATCAAAAAAATTTTCTTATCAACAACAGTAAAAATAATTTTCCTTCCGATTTTCTTATAAGCTATTTTCTACTAAATTTACAAATACGAAAGAATGGGTTTTTTTTTTCTCTCTTATGAAATATACGCCTGTCACTTAGTCGGACATCAACCCCCATACTCTACAGTTTAAACTTAAGCTGTCGTCTCTTCATGTCAAACAATGTTTATTTAACGTGAGCTCTTCCTAAAATAATAATGAGTTTCTGGTTGATTTTGATTAGTCTATAAAATACGACTAGTAAGTATATTCGTTTTTCGTTTCATTTCACACACACACAGAAATATATATATATATATATATATATATATATATATATATATATATATATATATATATATATATATATATATATATATATATATATATATATATATATATATTTAATTATTTATTTATTTATTTAGGGCCCCCAAAAAATTTCAGCCGGGGGCCCCGCGCAGCCTTAATCCGCCCCTGCCTATACCTACATCTATATCTATATCTATATCTATATCTATATCTATATCTATATCTATATCTATATCTATATCTATATCTATATCTATATCTATATCTATATCTATATCTATATCTATATCTATATCTATATCTATATCTATATCTATATCTATATCTATCTTTATCTATCTTTATCTATCTTTATCTTTATCTATCTTTATCTATCTTCATAAATATATATATATATATATATATATATATATATATATATATATATATATATATATGTATATGTATACATATATATATAAATTATATATGTATATTTATACACAGAGGAAAATATTAGAAGAGAGATAAAGAAATGTAACCTGAAATAGAATCTGCGTCGATTTCGCATAGGTTATGTAATTCATTTCATTCTGTTGTCCTTTATTGTCGTAGATTTTCCCGAAAATGTAACACCCGAATGGCGTATTTCCTGATACTTGTTTGTTTATTGTCGTAACCGCAACAGATCCATACATTACTTTATCATCTAATTGCGCTTTTTGCTCCCATTTTCTAAACGAAAGATTATACATATTATGAATAAATATACAGAGTGTTACTCTTTTTTTTATCATAAGTCGGTTTTAAACTTTTTTCGCTTTACTTGTCATCAAAAAATACGTACCTTACCAACTGACCATCAATGCGAATCGTTTTCAAACTGTCTGATTGGATCATTAGAAAATATTTGCAAATCAAACTTCGCATACTTGGCACGCTATTAAAAAGAATATATATATATATATATATATATATATATATATATATATATATATATATATATATATATATATATATATATATATATATATATATATATATATATATATATGTATATATATATATATATATATATGTATATATATATATATATATATATATATATATATATATATATATATATATATATATATATATATATATATATATATATATATATATATATATATATATATATATATATATATTTTTTTTTTTTTTTTTTTTTATTTTTTTTTTATTTTTTTATTTTTTATTTTTTTTTATTTTTTTTTTTTTTATTTTTTTTTTATTTAAAGAAAATCATTTGTTTTCTACTTTTTAGTGCATTATTACATAAAAGCTTGCTATTTTAAAGGTTTTTGTATATTTGTTTCATTTTCAATTTTTAGCGATTTCTTCTTTATGAAGTCGACATGACTATAAACTTTTTGCTTTAATACACAATTATTAGCTCGCAATATCTGGAGGACCATTATCTACCCTGTGAAAGCAGCCGTCCTTGACCAAATTTTACAGACGACAGCAATTTCTCAATTCTCTTACATTCAGCGTGAACTACAGTTCAACAGACATTTCGGGTGATAGCGTTTAAGTCGAGCGTCTACGATTGTAAACATTCAGCGTGAACTACAGTTCAACAGACATTTCGGGTAATAGCGTTTAAGTCGAGCGTCTACGATTGTAAACATTCAGCGTGAACTACAGTTCAACAGACATTTCGGGTGATAGCGTTTAAGTCGAGCGTCTACGATTGTAAACATTCAGCGTGAACTACAGTTCAACAGACATTTCGGGTGATAGCGTTTAAGTCGAGCGTCTACGATTGTAAACATTCAGCGTGAACTACAGCTCACCAGACTTGTCGGGTGATAGCGTTTAAGTCTAGCGTCTAGAAAACTAAATGAAAGCATGTAATAACATCAACAGTTGCGGTCCCACAGGGACAACACATCCTATTCATTTCAGAAAATTTTAATTAAGTTATAAAAAATTAATTGGTCATCCAATTAAGTATAATTTAATGTCACATTGCATTGTCTAGTTCCACGTTGCGAATTTCAGAGAAATTTATCCGTTAGAAATACCCGAAATTTCGCTCTCCAGTTTCGATCTAGACAGAGGAAGCAAGTTAAATAAAAGCTTGTGAAAAATACTTAACTGTCGACAATTGATAAGTGAAACGGTGAAAGCAAGAAAAGCAAATATCCCCACGAATTCTAATTATAATCAAAATCATAAGTTTTACTGTTTTAAATATTAAACACATGTTATTCCGCTCGTTATGTTTAAGTAGAGATGATCTTCATTGACCAGCATAAGACAGGTGCCTATGTTAAACAACAGTTTAGTGCAGGTCATCATTTTTACTTTCTCGTATATACAAAGTATACAGAAAGTCTTGTAATCGTAAAAAAAAAATCGATATTTTTACAATTCTCGACGTTTTACACCTCACTGATACGGAAAAACATAATTTTGAAATCATGCCCGTATGTCTGTGTGTCTGTTTGTGTGTCTATGTCTGTGTGTGTGTAAACACGATAACTTGAGTACCGTTACAGCTAGGTTGATGACATTCATATATAAGTATTTTATCAAAATCGTAGATCAGTACCAACTTTTAAGCGATTTTCGATAAACGGAAGTATTACCTTTTTCCCTTTGAATTTTTCAAAAGCCTATACTTGAGTACTATTTCAGATAGATAAATGAAATTTCAATTCTTTTTTTCTATGAAATTCTATTCTATTTTAAACAGTTTAAGTATTTAAAATGGATTAAAAATCATAACTATATCCCAAATTCCCATCCCCTGATGTTTTATATAAGAATATTCGAGAAAATTTAGGGGAGATAACTCCCGGTTAATTTTAATTTTGCAAAATGAAAAAAAAAAGAAACTTACAATAGAAAGTAAATATCTATCCAGTAGGCAGTAGGAAGAAGTAGAGTATACACTCTTTCTGACCCAGTGTCCGCATAAACGATAGCTTCGGAACTTGAAGTAAACTTTTTAAAACTATCTGTGAGCTTTAAGTATAGAAATACATATATATATATATATATATATATATATATATATATATATATATACATATATATGTGTATATATATATATATACAGTGTCTTATTATAAGTAATAGAGTAGTGTTTGTTTATATAACGACATAGAGCTATTTTTATAATTGCCACTGTTTTTACTTTTTTGCACAACGTAAAGAAAATAATAAATACACGCACACTGCTAAAACATATTAAAAGTATTAATGTCAAATATCATTTTCGTTTATATTCCCCGAAAAAGTGGATACATTTCAATAACATAATAACATTACGGTAGAAAAATCAAATTAATTTAACTCTTTTTTTTCTAATTTTGACAAAGGAGGTAATTTAAAAATACATTAAACTCACGCTAATAAAAAATGTGAATGCAAATATACGGTCGTCATAGAAGGAATTAGTGTTGCAATAATATAATTAGCAAAATGTGAATGCAAATTATTCGGATGTGTAAGAGGAAATTATTGTTAGAAAATTATAATTAGCATGGATTGATAAAAGGCAAACTTTTATTTATTTTATTCACTAAATGTAGGCCCTACTGTTTATTACTTATAATTTTTAATCAACTATTCAGCACTATTATAGACGCGTCATCACGTTCGTTAGGTGCGCAATGGTTTTAGTTATGAAAATCTATTGTAGATTTTTAAAATTTAAAGCACTGGAAAAAAAAATGCGTGAATGGATAAAGTGAAATATTGTAGGTAAAACACGGATATTTTAAGTACTGCCTATTATTTATACTGTTTACTAATTATTATTCTATCTTTCCGGTTGCGGACAAGCTAGGGGTTTTATAGGAGAGGCGTAGCGAGGGGGGGGGGGGGGGCATATGTCCCCGGGTGCCGACCTTAGGGGGCGCCAAAGTGGGTTGGAAAAAATATGCGAGGGGGGGGGGTGGAAATCGAAAGTTTTAGGGCGGGGGGGACAAGGGTGCAAATTACCGGAAAGGGCGCGATTTGGCGCTACGGGCTAGACTGTGAGCAATATGCCTTTATGATTGAATTCAAATTGTGTTTATGTTATGATTGTTGTGTTTGTTTTTTTCGTTTGAGTTTTTTTTTTGCGTTCGTTTGTGTTGTGTTTTGTTCTGTTCCCAAGTTGGTGCATTTAAAAAAGATTTACCGTGGCGGAGCACGGGATGCAGCTAGTATATATATATATTTATATATATATATATATATATATATATATATATATATATATATATATATATATATATATATATATATATATATATATATATATATATATATATATATATATATATATATAAATATTAATATTAAAATTCGAGTCTAGCGAACACTAAGTATTTGATGATACGTCAGAATTTAAAAGAAAAACATCTTTTTTAAAAAGAAAAGAAGCATTTCAATATATCTTACAACAAAATTAATTTTTAAATGTATTAGGTAGGTAAACACTTCAAATACAAACGTTTTTCTTACTTTAATTGCAGTGTCTTTGTCAATTATTGTAATTATCTGTTGAAGTGACGGCACAGTAATTGTTAAATTGCACGCATTTCCCACGATAAAATAATTGCTTTTTTTGTCAAGATTCGCCGCGTCTATTTGATACCACTCTAATCCTTCTATTTCAGAAAAAAGCAATTCTGAGGGATAAAGTGTTCAAATTTCTAATGATTGTCTAAGATTGTACTCATTATGTTATATACACTGTGTATATATAATGTATATATATATACATTATAGTATAGTATATAGTTATATATATATATATTATGCTTTTAAAATATACTAATAAATATAAATATACAAATTCAATTTTAATTATATGCACACATACTATTATTGTTGATACGATCTACAACTAATACATCTAAAATAGCCATGATATATAATATATATTTCACCCGATGCATATAACAGTGTCTGTCCCGAAGCGTGTGCCTTCTGAAAACCCATCACCATAACAATGAAAGGACGCTCTGAGTATAGATTTACAGCTGAGAATAATGACATCACATAAGACAACACATAGTGTAAAAAGATTCATGCTTTATACAAATAAAAAATAAAAAAAATAAAATAAAAAAAATTAATTTAATAAAGCGTTGCAAGCGGTGAAAACTTGAACGTTTTTTCGGGTTAAATACAATATTTCTATTTAATTGTACATGCATCGATAATAACCTGTTTCACTTTCGGAAGAAATTTTTTATCAGAAACTGATTAATCTGATTAATCTACTTTGTATTAACTTGAAATTTAAAAAATATAAATAATTTCTTTTTTAAACAACAAGACCTAGATATCAATGACAAAATGAAAACCACCAAATTGCTTTTAGCCTTTTTAAAAAGTTTGTATAGTTACCGAAAATACTAAAACATGAAATAAATCCAATGTGTAATTATATATATATATATATGTATATATATATATATATATATATATATATATATATATATATATATATATATATATATATATATATATATATATATATATATATATATATATATATATATATATATAAAGTTAATTGACCTTTCGTCGAATTTCGAGACTATATTTTTTGGTTTAGATTATCGCCATTTCATCTATGTCTAACTATGCCCAATATTTTACAATATCCAATAGAACTTTATTTTTATTTATTTTTCAAATTAAGCTCACACTCAAAAACAATATACCGACATAAATCTCCTTGAAACGAATTATTTTTTTGTCAAATCAAAAGACTTTAAACCATCGGCTCTCGTTCACACCACTGTTTTAAAATTAACCGCTATGGTGTAAAAAATGTCAAAGAAGTGTATACGAATGTATGTTTTTAGAGTATACAAAAGTATCATCGATGGTTTTAAAAGTGTCACCCTTACCGGCAGCATGTATCACTCCATCGGTTAGCGGTATACTTGATTTAAATGATATTAACAAAGGAACCATTCTGCAGAATTTGGACAAATGTACACTAGTTACAATGCAAAACTTTGATAAATAACTTCATCAAATATAGTCTGGAAACAATACTATATACATTATACATCTTTTTTTTTTGTTAATGATAGCTAATTAAATATTTGATGGTAATCGGCTGGATCCCGAGGAAGAATAAAAACAACGACTCAGGAATCCAGTGGTCTTTTACCAAAAAGCTGTAAGATTTTGATTTTGTGAATAACATCTGTCTACTATGTCACAATCAACAACATGCCCAAACCAAACATACATGTACGCGTATGTGGCAAATATTTAAATTAGAGGCCTATGTAGACACACACACACACACATATATATACATATATATATATATATATATATATATATATATATATATATATATATATATATATATATATATATATATATATTGCTTTTTTTTTGGGGGGGGGGGTGACACCACGAAGTGCCGCACCGGGTGACACCCGATCTATCGACGCCACTGGGAGAATATAACATTTTGATAGAAGCATTAGACTGGAATTCCAAAGGAAGAGGAAAGTTGGCCAGCCAAGGAAACCCCCCGGAGAAAGACATAAGATGAGACAATGGCAGCTGGGCTTACGTGGGTGCAGCTAAAGCGAGCAGCTCAAAACTGATGGAGAATTGTGGCTGGAACCCTATACGTCTCAGTAGCCACAAAGGAATCAGTCAAGTCAACGCACAATTTTCTAGGGAATTATTCGTAAACGAGAGGTAAATTCTCGACTGCCAACCCAAATGTCTCTAGTTCAGATCTAGTCACTGAGTCAACCCAGTTCTGTTAGGTTTTTGATTCACGTTAGGAAAAGTAATTACGCCGAACACACTATCTCTTCGCATGTGGAAAAAAAAAACATTCTATTTTTTTTTATCCAAAAGCTGCAAAAAACTTTTTAAACAAGGAAAACTAAAGTGTCAATTCATAGCTCAGATACCTGGATAATTCGTAATGAAGAGGATCGTTTGCAGTAGTCTCACAAAGGAACAGAACATCAAGCCCAGCGTCATAATCACTCACGATTTCCAAATAGGAATGTAAGCTAAATTGTAAGGTTCATGTAATAAATTAAAAAAAAAATGAAAGAAAAAAATTAATAAATAAATTATATTATACGAGCCGACCCGCGGCATATCATACGCCGCTATTTAGTTGTTGTTTTTTCTACTTTTCAGTTATTCCTAATTTGTAAATTCGACACTACCAACGCTGCCACTGAAAATATTTATTTAAAACACTATACGTAGCTCGTTAAGGACGATAACCCCCCCCCCGCTCATTCACTCCCCCTCCGTTTAAGTAAACTCCACTTAGTTACCCCCCCCCCCCCCTACGTTTAAAATCGTTTCAAACTAAATTATCTGCCCCTAATAGTCGTCACTAAACCCGGCTCTGTTTGTAAACATTTAGAGTGAACCACAGCTCACCAGACCATGTAGGGGTGGGGGTGGAAGGGAGCGAGTTTACAGCTTGTTTGCTAGAGTCTCCCAGAGGAGAATTATATATAATATATATATATATATATATATATATATATATATATATATATATATATATATATATATATATATACATATATATGTGAGTGTGTTCGTGTGTGTAGGCATTCACGCAATGTCGCAGAGCTCAGAACCGGTGTGTCAAACATACTGTTTCACATTTTCAACGCGTGTGTTATGGTTATCACATAGCTACATTTCAACGTTGTGTCAAATATATCTCGGTTCTAAAAAGAAATGGGGAATTCTTTTTATGTAGTTTAGTAGGCCTACGTATTTTTACAGGTTTTGTTAATCGTTTACTTTATTAAACGTCGAGGCAAAAAGTGTAACTTTTGAAAAAAAAAAAAAAAAAAAAAAAAAAAAAAAACTGGGTTTTTTAAAATTTACTATACAATATTGTAAACGCTGTGAGCAAGCCCATAGACTGCTATTGTTAGATATTGCAGTTTTCTATTAGCTATACAATTATTTTTATAACGCTGTAGCATTGTGAACATGTTAACTTTTTTTATCCACTATTGTAAAGAAGAAGCACCAATATAAATCTTTTTAACAATTTTTAAAAATAAATTATTGAAATGAATCTGTACTAATGTCAAACGTAGCATATTATTTCTCAGAAATTATTATAAAGAAGCTGTCCCAATGTAAGAAGTATTAACGTTTTTTTTTTAAATCTATTCTTAAAAATCCGTTATTTTAATAAGTCCTTACTTAAGTAAAAGATATAACCTCGTTGACTAGAGTACTGAAGCTGTACTATTGTAAAACTTTGTAACGTGTTTGTTATCCACTACAGTAATGAAGCTGTATTAATTTAAAAATATTGTTACTTGTTTAAAATCTACTACTGCAATGAAGCTGTATTGATGTAAAACATTATAACTTGTTTAAAATATAATACTGTAATGAAGCTGTATTGATGTAAAGCATTGCAACTCGTTTAATATCTACTATTGTAATGAAGCTGTATTGATGTAAATCATTGTTACTTGTTTAATATCTACTATTGTAATGAAGCTGTATTGATGTAAAACATTGTAACTTGTTTAATATCTACTATTGTAATGAAGCTGCATTGATGTAAAACATTGCAACTTGTTTAATATCTACGATTGTAATGAAGCTGCCTAGATGTAAAACATTGTAACTTGTTTAATATCTACTATTGTAATGAAGCTGTACTGATGTAAACTGATGTAAACTATTGTAACTTGTTTAATATCTACTATTGTAATGAAGCTGTATTGATGTAAACTATTGTAACTTGTTCAATATCTACTATTGTAATGAAGCTGTATATTTGTAAAACGTACTCGGTGACCGCGAAGTAATAGCTTTGGCTCCACATGTCATAATCCAGCAAATGAATAGTTTCCAGGATAGATGAATAGTCCGTGATAACAATAATCACGTCAAATTCATACGGAATATCATTCAAAAAATGGTAGATGGTAAAATTCGTATCCCGCATTGTCCTTCTCGTCTCATCAAGCTGATTCCTATGGGATTAAGGGATTACATTTTTGTACTGTATATATTACTTTTTTAAAGTAAAGTCTAATTTTGTAATTTATGCATATATATATATATATATATATATATATATATATATATATATATATATATATACTTATATATATATATATATATATATATATATATATATATATATATATATATATATATATATATATATATATGTGTGTGTGTGTGTGTGTATAGGACTATAGATTTTCTTAAACGCAATATATTTTGCTTTGCTAACATTTTAAAGAATTTTTTGATAACTCTTTACTAGTTGTATTTTCTAACCCTATGCTCCACATGGAGTCATGATGACGATCACTGGCGGATTCTCGTACCGTAACCTATCTAAAACAATTCCTCACTGCACACATTAGAGCACACAAAGAAAACTACGCCATCCTTCATACTCTGTGCAGCTAAATGTTTACGTGTGTGCTTTTGGTGTGTAATTGAAAAAGAGATTAAGAAACTTGAAAATTTGTATTTACATTAAAAATGTTTTGTACTCAAAGTGTATTTACCATCTCAGCAGTGTATACGAGCTGCTTGAGTTTAATTTTTGCACGTTCTGACTGTGTTTGGCAATGACACACCGTGCAGTATGGTCATAATATTCAATCTAGAATTTAAAAAAAAAGCATTCAGTTACATTGTTTTAATCTGCATTTGCTCTTTTTGAAAAGTTAATCATACATTGACAATGACTTGTAAACTAGTGTATTTTTATTTATTTAAAAGTAACAAATTAGAAACCATAATTATATTCTTAAATAATGCTTTTATTTTAGTGATTGTATTCAATATATTTAGTTCACAATAACCCCTTGAATTGGGTATAAAATATTATATATTCAAAAGAAATTATATTTAATAAGTAATTTTTGTGTGGTGACACATAGGTTATAAGTAAAATGTAAGCCACTCGTATACTTTTGTTATAATATTCTGTGAGGCGCCAAAGGGCCTTAGGAAAAATCTCTTAATAGACATGGAGATAATTAATTTGGAGAAGTACGTACTGTGACTTCACAATTCTCTACACTTAGAAAGTAAGCTGTCATTGTTAAATGTTTCAGAGCTTCGTTATGCGTCCAAAAGACATACTCCAAATATAGATCAGTCGAGGCTAGAACTTGAACAAAAAATGCAATATTGTTATCTTTGAAGGCAATTTGTCAAAAGTTAAACTAGTCTTGGATCAAATAGTCAATCAGCATAAATATTCCACATATCAATATTTTAAAAAAATGTTTCCTGTTTAAATTATGTTAAACGAATATCTAAATTATTTTTATATCAATATCTAAAATGCAAATTTATTTAATAAGTAATATACAAAATATTTTTATTTTATTAAATGTTCCAAAAAAATAAGGGGAAAAATAATTTAAACGTAAAGATAATAATTAGGTTTATACCTTGTCTTTTTGATATATCTGAAAATTAAAATACAATTACAAAAATATTAAAATCGCTGGAATTCAATATGGAAGTAATACAAACAACTGCATGTCTTGTGTGTAAAAACTATAAAATGTTCGTTTTCGAAGCGAACGTTTAAATAAAGAATTATTTACTATACTGACCCATTCAAAAACCTCATTAAAAAGAGCAATTTAACTTATGTTTTTATTTAAAAACAAGCCACATAAGCTCAGGCAATGGCGTAGCGAGGTCGGGTGTCACCTGGTGCGGCACTTAATGGTGTCATCCCCCAGAGGCGCAGCGACCCTTCCCGGTGGCAAACTTTCAAATTTTCGATTTGCACCCCCCCCCTTCAAACTTTCGATTTGCACCCTCCCTTCAAACTTTCGATTTTCACCCCCCCCCCCCCCTCAATGGTGTCACCCGGTGCGATCCGCACCCCCGCCCCCCTCCCCCCCTCGCTACGCCCTGAGCTCAGGTTGTATGACATTAAGCATGAAAATAAAATAAAATGACATTTTCACCAACCACATACCCCGCCTACCGGTACGCAAGTCCCCTGTCAAGTCCTGGTACGTCACCGAACTCCATTTCGCCATGCCGTCTTCTGAAAAGCTATATCAAATCTTTCATAAGAGCTTACTTAGACCTTTTCCCGAAAGTTACATAAGAGTTTTTTGTTTTTAATTAATTTTGTTTTACTAAATTTAGAAGTTCCCTTTTGTATGGAACTGTTTATAAATTGTGATTTAAAAAACAAAGCGCGCCTACTACATCAAAGTATGCACATTTACATTTGCACTTTAAAATTAATAACCGTTTTCAACAAGTATTGTTTTTATAGTAAAAGATAATTACAAATATGAATATAATTCAAGTCTGCAGAACTGTTTATATCTTCGGACAATGACATTACCAGGTTCTAGTACAGAGCATCTCTACACCGTTTGTTGTCACAATTCTTGTTTGTGTCTCTCCAACTTTTGCCTCATCCCATGTTACTGTCTTAAAGTACTTCTGTGTTGTGCTCTTTGGACAATTGTTGCCATCTAGTTTTTTTAGAGATTATCTACATGACGTTTCATTTTAGAGATATTTTAATAGTGTTTTCAATTTTTCTATTGATTATAGTAAATGAAGTATAAAATAACTCAATAGCTGTTTAAGTAGGATTTGTTTATCAATAGAAACCATACATATCTATTGCATCTGCTGCCATTATATAGCATTTACACTTTGCTTTAATTATTTAAGTTTACATGTTACAAATCAGAGCACTTTTTTCAGCAAAAACTACTGAATCTATTTTTTTTAATCCTGTGAAACTTTAGATCGTATTTAATTGATCTTCTAGTTAAAAAATCCTGAGATTGTCATCACCTAAAAAGTATATGGAATCCAAGTCGATTTTCTCTTTGAGGAACCAGCTCTCGGGTATTTTGGCGTTTAAAGAAATGCCGTTCTGTATCGCTTCACTGACTTCCTGAAAACTCACGACACTAAACACTGTCACTTCAAGTCTTAATAATATTCGGTAGAGAGATCTGCTTTCTATATCCTTTCTGTTAGATAAAAGTAGAAGATTTTTGTTAAATGAGGTAAGTTAACGTGACAATAAAACACATCTAGACCTTTTGTATGTTTTCGTGTTTTGTTAATCGTCTTTATTGCTTTTCGTAAAACATATTGATATCTATATTTTAAAATTGTGTTTAATGTGAAACACTTAAAATCAGTTGGCGTTTGAAAACAAAAATAACAATTTTCAATTTACGATTAAAGTGAAAAAAAAATTGTGATTATAAGAACGAGACTGTGTTAGTGCAGGGGTCGGCAACCTGCGGCTCGCAAGCCGGATGCGGCTCTTTTGATGTCAAGTTGCGGCTCTCCAGTTCCATGCACAAATATCAATAATTATTTTACATTATTTTCAAAACTCATTAAAATTATTATAAAAAAAAACAACTTAAAACAGGATAAAAACACTCATAAGAGAACAATGTGAGCAGTGGCGTAGGCAGGGGGGGGGTAGGGGGGGGTAATAACCCCCATAGACCCCTCGGTATATTATATATATAAAGTATGAGGGGGGGGTACAAATCGAAAGTTTGTCCCCTTGAGACGATCCTGGCTAAGCCACTGAATGTGAGTTGGGGAGGCGGAAAGGATACGGACAGCTGACAATCGCATGGGCACCAGACCCACAACAGTGCTGTAGCCAGCCCCGTGGCGAAGGTTCCATTCTTGACACTGACGACTTTTTCGAATATCGCTAAATGAGGAATATTATTCTTATTCAGAATGCATTTCTCTATCGGTCAGTATGCATTAATGTGACCTGAGTGACGTGTTATTTTTTTCAGTTATTAGCTTCCTACGGTTGAGCCGGTGGGGTAAGAGTTTACCCTGCATTCAGTGGGGTGGAAGATAAGCCCGGTGAGAATCGAAGACAGAAGCGACCGATATCCAAACCAGTGGTCGGAGTTGACCGTGTTGAGGGCTGCCTGGCTATGGGAGACACCTCCCGGATTGGGATAGTCGTATAGTTATATAATTTGATTACTAATTTTAGCATAGCAGAGCTAGGTAAAATACTCTTTAATATGTTTTGTGCGAAATATTAGTATGCTTTTTAAGTATAAATATTATTTCATATTTAAAGCTATTTACTTAAAATCAAAATTCAAAAGTATATATCCAAACCATAATCAAATGGCAAAATATTGAAATAAAAATGTTGGCGGCTCTTTAAAACTGTGAAGTTATGTAAATTGTAACTTTTGGCTCTTCTGGCTCAAAAGGTTGCCGACCCCTGTGTTAGTGTATTCCAAAGATACAAATCTAAATAGGTGTGGATGTTTCAATGAGCCAACCTTTAATACATTCTACTAATTTGATATGCAATACTTACTCATAACTTAAGATATACGCGTCCAACCCACCTGGTAGTGTACCAACCATCTTTTTAATCTATAAATAAAAAAGTTATATATATATATATATATATAATATGTGTGTGTACGTTCCGGTGTGAGTGAAGGAATGTAGAGCAGAAGAATCCACTACTACTTGCCTTCTTTGTTATTTAATTTTTTACTACACTTTAACGTTTCAATATTTCTGTATAAAAATACAGTCTTTCACGAATAACCGTTTCTCAGGAAATGGTCTATAGTCTATAGCATAAAACATTGAGAATATTTTAAAATACATACTGCATTCGAAATCCTATTCTGCTCTTTATTAAAAGCCGTAATATTTCCATTGATATCGTCGTGTAATGATAAGCCATCTCTCATGTAGGCTAGATAGTAAGTATAATCCACAGTCCGACCTGTAAATACTCTGTACTAGCTTAAGTGTATAATATTTTATAACCGAAATTTGGATCGTATATTCTTCTTCTTTTTCTTTCTTAATTATTAGTGTTGAAAGGGATCGAGATTTATCTGCCAGTTTGAACTCGAGCCTTTTTTTTCGAATTTTTCAACCATGCTAACGAGCTTCATCTGCCCGAGGGTTCGAACTCGGGACTTTTCGGTTTAGCAACCATGAGCTTTACCGACTCGACCACGCCGACCTCTTATATGAAATAGAGAGATAAATGTATAGTGGTGTTTTCCCATCACAGAAGTCCATTTTGACTGTGAGAGATAAACGGTTTTACTAAAATAATAAAATAGTCTGCATACTCTAAGTACCCTAAAATTCAGATATTTGCATTATAGAAAATATAACCTTCACATTAAAATAGAGGCGTAGCGAGAGGGGGAGGGCGGGGGTGCGGACCGCACCGGGTGACACCAAGGCAAAAAATAGTCAAATATATAGAGAAACATTTGAAAGGGGGGGGGGGGTGCAAATCGAAAGTTTGAGGGGGGAGGGTGCAAATCGAAAGCGGGGGGGGGGGGGTGACACCATTAAGTGCCGCATCGGATGACACCCGACCTCGCTACGCCACTGCATTAAAGCAAAGTGATCAAATAATCATAGAAGTAATACACGATTTTGTATTTCTCCAAATTCTATCATTTGTATAGACACGCTTAAGATATTCAAGATGGAGTTTTTGGAAAAACATAAGTAATAATAATATTATAATATGTTAGTATTTCCATGAAAGGAGTAGACTAAATATGATCGTATCAATAAACCTTTTAATCTATCGCTGACAAATATTTTTACATCTATCTACCTCCCAATAAAACATCCAACCACCTCTCATAAAACATCTAACAATCTCTAATAAAACATCATACTACATCTCATAAAACTTTTTACTTTCTTTCATAAAACATCTAACTCCCTCTCATAAAACATATTCCTACCTCTCATAAAACATCTAACTACCTCTCATAAAACATCTAACTACTTCTCATAAAACATATCACCACCTCTCATAAAAGATCTTACTACCTCTTATAAAACATCTAACTACCTCTCATAAAACATCTAACTACCTCCGATAGAGTGCTCTTGACAGTCATGTCCTAAACAGCAGAAAACACACGTGACCGGAACCCCGCCTGTGTAGGTGCAAAGGTCAGGGTTGTTGACCTCTGAGTTCAAACACACCCCAATGTCCTCACACCGGGCGGTGATCAAAAAACCTGTTTCATCCCACGTGATCTCGGAATAACACATTCTCTGGTAACACACAAATTAGATCGTTAATTTATTTGATTGGCATTAACATATATATATATATATATATATATATATATATATATATATATATATATATATATATATATAAAAATATATATATATATATATTTATATATATATATATGGCCTGGTATGGTGATCAAGACGTATGCACACAAGCAAGTTATTTAGTTATTTATTCAGATTTATTCGACCAACGGGAAGTATGAAATGGGTGAGGACGATAGATAGAAAGGGGGAATACCCATCTTTGCCAATGTTCATATGTTTTTTTGTAAGAACACATCTTTGTAAATTTAGACTTCAGTTCTATAAAAGACTCAACATTTGTATATACCTTTTCCCCAACACAAGCAGTGTAGCCCGACTCCAGACATGCGTAGTTGGAGCTTTTGTTGACACAAACTGGGCATTCAAAAACCTCTGACAGCAGGTTGAAATCTTGCCCTGATAATACAAAAAGAATTGTGTATCGGAAGAGCTGATTTCATCTTAATTAAGCAGTCGCTAAATTTTCCGACTCTGTGGCTTAGGGTTATAGCTAATGGCATCTTCTTCTTCTTCTTCGTTCTTAATTTTTAGTTTTGGGAGGGTTCGAACCTTATCTGCCAGAGGGTTTGAACTCGAGACTTTTTTTTTTCGAATTTATCAACCATGAGCTTTGCCGACTCGACCATGCTTCCGTCACAATTAAGGATTACGTGTCAACTGGTTATGTACCATTGATTGACTCCGATTTCAGCCTGCTTTCTTTTTGGATTTGCTTCCATAGCCTTTGTCCAACCAAGAACAAACTACAAGGCCGCAGTTGTCTCTCCTAGAAGAGTGGCTGTCCCCAGCTAACGAGCCTCATCTGCCCGAGGGTTCGAACTCGAGACTTTTCGGTTTAGCAACCATGAGCTTTACCGACTCGACCACGCCGACCCTAAGCAGTCGCTAAATTTTCCGACTCTGTGGCTTAAGGTTATAGTTATAGCTAATGACATCAAACTGGACATTTTAAATATTTCGTGTCTATCACAAACCATGATGTCATCAAATAGGAGAAAACCACCAACAAAGTAAATTTACGGTGCAAACCTAAGAGATTAGATAAACAATAGGCGAAGGGACTTCTTCTTCTTCTTCTTCGTTCTTAATTTTTAGTGTTGGAAGAGATCGAGCCTTATCTGCCAGAGGGTTTGAACTCGAATTTTTAAACAACCATGAGCTTTAGCCGACTCGACCACGCCTCCATCATAATTAAGGATACGGGTCAACTGGTTATGCGCCATTGAGGCCATTGACTCCGATGTCAGCCTGCTTTTCTTTTTGGATTTGCTTCCATAGCCTTTGCCCAACCAAAAACAAACTACAAGTTGTTTGATTTTAAAGTTGTCTCTCCTAGAAGAGTCGCTGTCCCCAGATAACGAGCCTCATCTGCCCGAGGGATCGAACTCGAGACGTTTCGGTTTAACAACCATGAGCTTTACCGACTCGACCACGCTGACGAGGGGACGATGTGATCTAATGGATAACATCGCGACAGCTAATCCGAAAGTCGTCCCCTGACCAGTGTTTCTTTCAGACTTTTTTCCCCGGGAGGGGGCGCACTACATTTTCCGGAGGGTTTGGGCGGAAGATGGTAAAGTATGTATTTTCTATATAATTTCTATTACGTTCAGAGGAAGGTGGAGGGGTAGGTGATACTGGGCAGGCGGGGGGGGGGGGCATAGTTGTGATGTATGATCTAACTAAATTATACGAACCTGTATAAAATGTGTGATTTACCTAAAATGTACAAAGCGTTAACACAGATTGTGACATTACTAAAATGTTCAAACCTGTAAAACATTTATGACCTAACTAAAACAAACACAACTAAAAACAATTAGTGATGTCGCTAAAATGTGCAAACGTATAACACAGTTTTTGGCCTCACAAAATGTACAAACTAGTAAAAAAAGTGTTTGAGCTAAATAGAATGTACAAACCTGTGCACTGTTCAAACTGGTCTGGTTTTGCTAAACCGTAAGGTATGGTTATACCGTCTTTTATGCAGTGAAAGTTTTGTAATGCGGTCAGTACATCGCTTGCGACGAAAATCTCAACCAATTTGTCTTTGAGCAGCATCATCTCGCAGCTACATGTAAGAGACTGGCTATCAATGTAACTGTAGTTACAGAAAAATAAAAATGCATTAGAAAAATCATTTTAAAAATGGTTTTAAAATCGGAGTAGGTTATAGTTTTAAAGCTTATTTCTACATAAATTTACTACTGGGCAAGAAAGCTAACACTTATTTTATTATGCACAATCATATCGTTCAAAACAGACATGTTATTTCCTAAGATAAATTCTAATACTATTTAATAATTATTAATTAATATTATTAATATTATTAATGATATAAATATTTTGTATTACGTATTTTCGTCCATAACTTTATGATCTTTAATGAAGTAAAACCATTTTACATTTTTAAGTCCAGTCTCATGCCAGTCTTATTAATGTTTCCCAGGCGTTCAAGTTCTAATTTTTAAACCTTTTCCAGCAAACTGCGTGTTTTGCCCTGGGTATTCCATTATTCCCAGTCCTGTCTGAATCTATTGCAATGTTTTAGTGTGTGACAAATCCATTTCCATTTTCTTTCCAAGTTTTATATTTCTATTCTTTTCCGTCTACACTTCGTGTTTTTCTTTTCTGTCATGACGCTGTATTTTCAATACATCCATTGGAACTTTTGTTCATCTTCTTCTTCTTCTTTGTTCTTAATTTTTAGTGTTGGAAGGGATCGAGCCTTATCTGCCAGAGGCTTTGTTCGAATTTATCAACCATGAGCTTTTGCCGACTCGACCACGCCTCCATCACAATTAAGGATACGTGTCAACTGGTTATGTACCATTGAGGCATTGACTCCGATTTCAGCCTGCTTTTCTTTTTGGATTTGCTTCCATAGCCTTTGTCCAACCAAGAACAAACTACAAGGCAGCAGTTGTTTGATTTTGGAGTTGTCTCTCCTAGAAGAGTGGCTGTCACCAGCTAACGGGCCTCATCTGCCCGAGGGTTCGAACTCGAGACTTTTTGGCTTAGCAGCCATGAGCTTTACCGACTTGACCACACCGACGTTTTGTTCATAAATGTCTGGATTGTTCTACACCAGGGGTCGGCAACCTTTTGAAGCAGAAGAGCCAAAAGTTACAATTTTCAAATTTTCCCTGGTTTTAAAGAGCCACTAACATATTTTTATTTCAAATATTTTATTTTTTTATTAAGATTATTAGTATTTGCGCAAGGAGCTGGAGAGCCGCATCTTGATATCAAAAGAGCCGCATGCGGCTCGCGAGCCGCAGGTTGCCGACCCCTGTTCTACACACCTTGGATCCAAATGGCATGAATATTTTTACATTTGAGTTCAAGATGAGAAAAAAAGTGGTTTGTGTTTCCGCACAACAGTGTGTAAAGTTGAAAATGAATTAAATTTCGTTTTTTTCAATGTGCTGAATCTTAATCAAAAAGGAATAATATAAGTATTCATTGTTCCCTAGTATTTTTTTCAATTGAAGATACTTACATTGTATGTTTAAAACCAACCATGGTTAACAGAATATAACCATCTATCCGGCTGACGGGGTTTCCCCGTATGTCTCTGTTAAAAAAGGATAATCAAGTTTATCTTAACGCAGTGCTATACAGATTGTTCAAGAAATGATCTACTAATCATCGGAGTTAACAATGTTTTTTAGGATGAAAAACTAGTTATATCTTTAATAGCGTATACTTTTAAGACTGGCTAATTTGTTTTGCAAAATTAAATGTTGATGATATTTATAAATCGCTTACACAAAAAGGTTCGGTATGTGCGGCAAGTTAACATTCATCACACTAACCTCAGCAATACGATTTTCACTTAAATCTCTGTTATAGAAAAGAAAAAATTCGAAACATCTTTTAAAAAACAGATTATTTCTGTACAAGCATATGTGAATATATATATATATATATATATATATATATATATATATATATATATATATATATATATATATATATAAAGAGAGAGCCTACACATACTTCAATAATTATGATGAATATTTAATTTGAATAGAATGTAATTGATTTTTGTTTAATAAATAAATATATGTACGCAGATCAGAGCAAATAATTGTGAACGTGTTTTAAGTTCTACCTTTAATTAAATTATATGTGTCACTCTAATTTGTTTTCTCTCTGGTTTTTTGTCTGGGAACTTATAAATCATGTGATCATTTTCAATAGCTATATTAATGGTTTTATTTATGTCTTTATACGATTTGGATCGTTTGTTTATTTTGTGTTTTGTAAAGAGCTAAACATGCCCCTTTACTATTCACACAGAATAATGTCATGTTTGATTTCAATTCGAATAATCGGAAAAGGAAAAAAGAAAACAAAAAAGAAAAAAGAAAACAGCGAATACAAAATGTGGAATAATAAATATCTTACAAAATTCGTAGCTGATACAAGTTTTTGAAGGCTTTTAAATGAATAACAGCTAATTCATTATATCTGAGATACCTATATATATATATATATATATATATATATATATATATATATATATATATATATATTTATATATATATATTTATATATATATATATACAAGTATTTATATATATATATATATATATATATATATATAGGGAGAGAGACAGAGAAAGAGAGAGAGAGAGAGAGAGAGATTTGATTCAGACAGTTTTATTATTCTAAATTTTAAATTGATTGGATAATAAATGCCACACATTTTTAAAGTCATGGTTTACATTTTGGAAAAAAAAATAATTGATTTGAATAGCTTACAATTGCCTCAGTTGTTCAAAATACTTGAAATCACTTTCTCGAATTTCTCTGATCTTGTTATAATTTAGTTCTCTATATTTGTAGCAGATAAGAAATTTGCATGTTTTTAATTCTTTTGTGTTAGGGTTTTTGTTGTAACTGTATGTATGCAATGTTAAAATACCGGTTACAATAAAAACAACTAATTTGTATTTCATGGAATTAAACACACGAATCTCTCAACAGAAAATGTGCAATTTTTTTTCCTTACTTACAATATTTGAACGGTATTGTGTGTACAATATGGAACTCGGTCTAACTTAGGATCAACGTTCTGGCAGTTGATTCTATGTTGGCTGATTGAGCACATTGACAAGTTCACACGTCCTGGGGCAGAATAACACTCTAATCTCATAACATCGTTGGAAACTCCATCTCCAACAGAAGTTGACGTAGAATCCGCACAAATATCGAACAGGAAACACCGGAGAAGGAAGACATTCCAGAAAGCTCTGTACGTGAGTAGCCTTTTGTATTTCATTACTCTGTTTACTTCTGAAAAATGTACTTCTGGAGATTACTTCTTACTTCTGATTTACCGTTTTTAAAAAGCTTTGTACACTTGTTATATAATTTTATTTTTTGTAAAACAACTTTATTTAAATGTTAATAATATTTCTTTTTTTTAATTACTCCGTTTACTTCTTAAATATTAAGTTTTAAATTTTACCCCGTCTACATCTGTAATTTTATTTTGTGAAATTACACTGCTCAATTTGTTTTTTTTTCATTGTAAAATTTATCACTCACCACCATAGCACTTATCATTATATTTAACAGTTGAAAACATGACTTCAATTTGCGGTAGTCAATTAATTGCAATATAGCTCTTTTAATGCATGAAATGAACGTCTATTTTTTGCTAGATCTATTTTTTGCTAGAATCCTGTTTAGGGCGGACTGCGATGGTGATTATGGAAATTATATCGAGTTAAACATGGGAATAAATTTGTAATCTAGCGTTTTTCTTATATAGGCCTAATTCATTGTGGTATAGATAATGGCTTCGTTTGGGAGTAGTCAAGAGAGGTCCTTTAAACATTAATAAAATCGTTATCATTTGTAAGAAAAAACATTGACTGACTGTACAGGAACTCGGTGATCGATTTAAAAAGAACCTCACTTTGTAGTAATTTATACTCAAAACTTTGTCTCTAAAATCTTAATGACCTAGTTCTGCCATGTTTATATTTACATTATCAGTACTAAAATAAATGCGACGTAATTCTATTCAACTTCTTAAAATGTTTCTTAAGTTACAAAAAAGTAAAAATATTAAATATATTCAACACTTGAGGTAATCTACAAAAAAACAACAATCTCTCCATAAAGTGGTATGTAATATTTTGGACAAAGAAAATCTGAATACAAAATCACCCAAGTTGTTTGTTCATGTATAATTAGCCACAGTAAAAATCTACTGTAAAAAATGTATATCAACATAATGAAACAATCCTGCTCAATTATTAAGGCAAAGTTACATAAAAGAAGCACCATTGTTTCCTAAATAATCATTCAAATTCTAAAGTATTTGCCAAATAATAAAATAGCCATGGTTATATAATCTAAGTGTTTGATTTTTATTTGGACTTTACTGAAGATTGGATGTGGCTAGAGATCTACAGTAATCTAGATTTAGATCTAATTGATGTTTTTAGTGTTTTAGTTAAATAAACAAAATTAAAAAATTGGGGAAAAAAATGTTGTTTGTTTACATTTGTATAGTTTAAAGTAATGTCTTAAGCTGTACATCAAAAGCAAAATTACGGATAACTTACTATGCCAATAATTTTTATTTACTCAATTTAATCCGGTTGAATAAGTCAACACTTAAACCTCTTCATTTCATTTTTACTTCCGGCAAGCATATTTTGTTAGTGCGTTTTTGTGCAGTTATCTCTTCGATGCGCAAAGTTTCAACATCATTTGCATTTGGTAGAGCTACTATTGACTTTACTTAATCCTCTTTGCTCCTTATGAAACATAGGGCCTCAACCATTTCCTTCCATTTCATCCTACCCCCGGCTATTAATTTTGTCATCTCAAAAGACATCACTGTTGGCTTCAGTTCTTCCAGAAGACTCCGCCTCCAGGTCTGTCTTGGGCGCCTTCTCTTCCGCTTTCCCTGGGGGTTCCACTCAAGCGCTTGGCGTGTAACATTTGGGTGAGCCTTCCACAGCGTGTGACCCACCCAGCGCCACTTTCTCCTTCTTATTTACACACCTATAGGCTCTTGCCTAGCTTTCCTCCATAGTTCCAAGTTCGGCACTTTGTCCTGCCATCTCAATTTCAGTATCTGTCTAAGGCATCTATTCATGAAGGTCTGTATCTTTGCTGTGCTTGCTATTATTTCTTATGCAAAAAAATAATTTGCGCATTTGTTTGCAGTCTGGATCAGAGGCGTAGCGAGAGGGGGGGCGGTGCGGAGCGCACCGGGTGACATCATTTACGGGGGTGACACCAAGGCAAAAAATAGCAAAATATATAGAGAAAAACTTGAGGGGGGGGGTGCAAATCGAAAGTTTGAGAGGGGGGGGGTGCATATCGAAAACTTCAGGGGGGTGCAAATCGAAAGTTTGAGGGGGGGGGGGGGTGCAAATCGAAAATTTGAAAGTTTTTCCCAGGGAAGGGTCGCTACGCCTCTGGGGGGTGACACCATTAAGTGCCGCACCGGGTGACACCTGACCTCGCTACGCCACTGGTCTGGATGTTCTTCGCGGTGTTATTAAAATCAATACGGTTATTAAAATGTTATCGTATAAATTTTGTAATTGGAGTTCTGGAGACTAAAACAGTGTTATAAAAACAAAAACAAATATATTACTGAAAATGAAAGGGAAAAAAAAGCAATCGAATGGGGTTTTAAAAAATTAAATGATTTTATTCATAACAGCTTCTACAATGTTAGTTTAGAGCGAATATCGCTAAAAATAGGGTTTATAATAAACCGGGAGTGATTTCCCCTAAATTTCTCGAATATTCTAATATAACACTACGAGGGATGGAAACTCAGGACACTATTTGTAATCCATTTTTAATTACTTAAACTTTTTATAATAGAATAGAACCGCGTAAAAAAAAAGAATTGCAAACCAAGTAAACGCATAATAAAATGTGCATAATAGTGCGGGATATTATTAGTACTTTATAAATTAGCATGCTTTTTTTGAGAAATCGGATATAGCGTAAATTACTACTTCCGGTCGACGGGAATGACTCAAAATTTGATAGAAGGCAGATATTTATATCTTTTATTCACATGTGAAATTTCACATATCTATCTGAAATAGTACTCAAGTTATACTTTTTCTACTTTGAATTTTTCAAAAACCTATTACTTGAGTACTATTTCAGATAGATAAATGAAATTTAACATGTAAGTAAAAGATCTAATTCTCTACCTTCTGTCAAATTTTGAGTAATTTCCGGTGACCGGAAGTGCTAATTTACGCTATTTCCGATTTCTCAAAAAAAGCATGTAAATTTATAAAGTACTAATAATATTGCGCACTTTTATGCACATTTTAATTTGGCGTTCGCTTGGTGCGCAATTCTTTTTTCTATGAGATTCTATTCTATTTTTAAAAGTATAAGTAATTAAAAATCGTGTCTATATTCCAAGTTATATAAGAATATTCGAGAAAGCTTAGGGGAGATCACTCCCGGTTAATTTTTTTTTGTAACGATATTTTGTGTGTGGTCATAATGTCGCAATTCTCACTACCCATGACCAACTTCTCAAGAACATGATGTGTGATAAAAGTCTGCATTTTCCTCCCAAACTGTTAAGGACTTTGACACACATACTGTTAAGGACTTTGACACACATTAAAATATAGTTTATTTTATTGATTGGAACAGTTTTTGTGTTATTCAATACATAAAAACGTTTTTTTTCTTGAAGGTTAAAATCATTGTCCCCCTTCTAACTACTCCTCCCTACAGCTTGTTTATTTTAATAAATTTAAAAAAAGAATGTTAATGATTATTGAATTTTTTTTTTATTTCAGTAAAAAAAAAACACACGTAAATATTCCTTTTAAGAATGTTCTTCTACTTCTGCTTCTGAAATGAAATCACAAACAAAACAATGTGTATCATTAATGGATGAATATAAGCCATTTTTTCGATAAATTCTGTAATGAAGTGTTAACATAATGATTCAAAATAATTGATTATAATTGATTATCTACATCTACATCTACATCTACACCTATACCTATATCTATATCAATATCTATATCTATATCTATATCTATATCTATATCTATATCTATATCTATATCTATATCTATATCTATATCTATATCTATATCTATATCTATATCTATATCTATATCTATATCTATATCTATATCTATATCTATATCTATATCTATATCTATATCTATATCTATATCTATATCTATATCTATATCTATATCTATATCTATATCTATATCTATATCTATATCTATATCTATATCTATATCTATATCTATATCTATATCTATATCTATATCTATATCTATATCTATATCTATATCTATATCTATATCTATATCTATATCTATATCTATATCTATATCTATATCTATATCTATATCTATATCTATATCTATATCTATATCTATATCTATATCTGTATCTGTATCTGTATCTATATCTGTATGTATATCTATATCTATATCTATATCTATATCTATATCTATATCTATATCTATATCTATATCTATATCTATATCTATATCTATATCTATATCTATATCTATATCTATATCTATATCTATATCTATATCTTATCTATATCTATATCTATATTTATATCTATATCTTTATCTGTATCTATATCTTATCTATATCTATATCTTTAACTATATCTTTATCTATATCAATGTATATATATATATATATATATATATATATATATATATATATACGTGCTTATATATGTATATAGATAGTGTTTAGATATAGTTTGAAATTTAGAATTTGTAATTCGACTTTATAGGTTAAACAAAACCATGCCAAGATTGAGGTCAAGTTATAGTGAATAATAAAGGAAATGGTATAAAATAAAGTTTAAGAAGTTAGAAAAAGATTTAAGGGGGAGGTGGAAGTAAGGTTAAAGTTAAGATTTTGGTTTTATTAATTATTAGGCTCCGGTTAAAATTTAAGATCACTGAAGATAAATATAAATGATAAGTTTTACTTTTGTGTCCCCTTATAACTTGAATATGTGTGAATTTGTGTGCGTATGCATATGCTGAAATCTGGACTCAAGATAAAATCTTCTCTCACAAATCGTCACTTTTCTTTTTTGAATACTTAATTATAGAAAATTTTAATACTTTTTACACTGTAAAATTGTGTGTCAATTTCGCACGTGAATACAAACAGTTGTAACAGTAATTGTTTCATAAGGCTCCAACTTACCAGCTTCAAACCTATTTTCAACTACGCCGATAATCATAACAGCCAATACAACAATAAGGAGAATGTAAAGTAAATTTGCTTCTGTTATAGGTGTAGGCAACACCAGAACATAATCCTCAGGACTAAATGGTATTGGTATGGAATTTAAACCTGTTGAGAGACCAGAAGTATTTATTTCTGCAGCAACAATAGTTATCACTTAATCTCCTTGGACTTAACATCCGCCCCTTCCTAATGAATAACACCCCCCCCCCCCTCAAACCCCTTTTATTCCCCAAGTTTACAAACTGCTAAATGTTATAAACCTCATATTGATTCCAGTTGACATACTTATATAGAGATGGGGATATTTTTTTGGATCAGTTTAGGTTGGATTAAGTTTGAAGCAGAGGCGTAGCGAGGGGGGGGGGGGAGGGGCGGGGGGACACATGTCCCTTGGCGCCGACCTTAGGGGGGGGGGGGCGCCAAAATGGGTTGGAAAAACAAATTGAAAGTTTGAGGGGGGGGGGTGCAAATCAAAAGTTCGAGGGGTGCGGGTGCGGGTGCGAATCGAAAGTTTGTCCCCGGGCGCCTGGAAGGGTCGCTACGCCTCTAGTTTGAAGTTAAGGTAATGATTAGGGTTAGGAATGTGGTTATGAAAAGGGTTACAAATTAGGCAAGGACTAAATAGTGTTAGGACTTGCGTCAGAAGTATGTTAAGAAATAGGATGAGGACTAGAAATAAAAATATGGGTTAAGGTGGTGCCCTGTCAAAACGGCCCGGGACAAATCGGCCCCGTCAAAACGGCCCCGTTAATTTGACCCCGTCAAATCGATCCCCGACAAAACGACCCAGTCAAAATAGCCCCGTCAAAAGGGCCCCAACTTATTGGCTCATATTGACTACCGACAAATGGGCTCCCGACATATTGGCTCCCGACATAAGGGCTCAAGACAAATGGGCTCACGACATATTGACTACCGACAAATGGGCTCCCGACATATTGGCTCCCGGCAATCGGGCTCCCGACATATTGGCTTTTGACAAAATGACTCAGGACATATTGGCTCCAGACCAATGAATGGCATGACCACTATTGGCATAAAAGTAACAAATTCGTCCTTCCCTCCAATACCACTATAAACTATTTTAAATGCCCAAATGAAATTATTTTTCATGAACCAACATTAATTCACAAACAAATCGAGCCCTTAACAGCTAAATTCCACCAATTCTAAAATTTTGTTAATGTTTAATTTACAACAGAAAAGATCTGTTGCTTAACAGTGAACACAGAAGTGTAAATGTATGATATACATGATGTTTACATGATAACGACATTTTGTTTTGATAAAATACAAGCATACTGCAGGTAGGAATGTACAGCGTGAACCCTTCTCCCCACACACTGAATTGGAACAGCCTATAACCGACTCAATTATGGAAGTCATAGATAGATGACCCTTAAATTAAAACATACTATATTTTATAATAGATAAACTAATATAAAAATAAGGCCTGCATACGTTGAATAACATATGAGTGTTGGATAAGCTAACTCTAAAGAATATTGATGAAGGGGTCCCACTGGCAGGTGTCATTTTCAGTGAGACCGCTTTGCCGGGAGACTTAGTCTCTACAGAAACGGTATTGTCAGTGGTCCTTTTGTCTGGAGCCAAATTGACAGGAGCCTTTTTGTCGTGAGCCAAAATGACGCTAGCCTATTTGTCGGGAGTCGTAATGACGGGGGCCGTTTTGTGGAGAAACTAAATGGCGGGAGCCTATTTGTCGGGAGTCGTAATGAAAGGGGGCCGTTTTGTGGAAAAAACTAAATGACAGGAGCCAAAATGAAGGGAGCCTATTTGTCAGGAGCCTTATTGACTGGAGCCCTTTTGTTTGGAGCCTATATAACGGGAGCCTATTTGTCGGTAGCCTAAATGACGGGAGCCTATTTGTCGGGAGTCTATATGACGGGGTCTATATGTCTCTGGCCCTTTTGACGGGGTCAGTTTGACGGAGCCCGATTTGTCGGGGCCGATTTGTCGGGGTCGTTTTGACGGGGCCGTTTTGTCATAGGCCGTTTTGACGCCGCACGGTTAAAAACTGCTCTTTTCTGTTTGCAGATAAATATATAAATTCCTGGATGATGCATTTTTAAAATGTCTATATTAAACACAATTATTTATTTCAGCTGAAAAGGACTGGGACGTCTTAAAGGTTGGAGGTAGAGGTCCACACTAGATAATTCTACGTCTCAATTGGACTCTTTTCATGTTGTTTAAAATACTTTCCCTTTTTTATGCCGAGGTTGATAATCAATTTGGAAAGCAACGTCTAAATTTGAATTTTTAACTTTTTATCTTCTCCTAAAATTTTAAATGTATGCACCCTAAACAAATTCTAAAATTGTTTTGCTATATATTTTGAATCGAACCTGATTCTATCTTTATAATTTTAAAACTATAAAATAACACATTTTCATACTTCCGTAAACTTCAACTTCATACAATAAAAGTGCTTCAGCGTCAGTTGTTATTGTTACTTTGTAAACCAAAAGATTCATATGAAAAAATACAAAGTTTGTATCTTGTACTTCAATCGTTTTGTTGAAATTCACGAAGTTCCCATGATTCGAGCACGTCACCGTAAAACTAGTCGATGCATCTGAGAATAAAAATCATTTACTTTAATACTAGATGTTGGTTTGACTATTTTTATCCCCATCATCCACACTGTCACTCATCGTCTCAAAAAGCTAACCCCCCCCCCCCCCCCAATCTAAAAAGACGCAAAACCTCAGCCGAGATGTTTTTTTGTCTTTTAAGAACACTGATTTCGGTTGAGTATTGTGTGACCACACCCTATGTTTATATGCTGAGGTCAAAGAAATAGGTAAACTCTACTTCACCAGTCCGTAATGCAACTTTACACATTTTTTTTTCTTTAAAAACCATCATTATCTTTTTTTATAATATTTTATTAGCTCGAGCCGAATATGAAAAATAAATGAATAAATTATCAAAGCTAATGTGAAATAATAACAATTAATTAGAAACATTTGCGTGTGTTGAGAATTTCCACCGTGCGCTCTCAATGTCCCGACCAGGTAAACATATTACTTATTATTTTACATACTGTCCGTAAAATTTCATAAGTGGTCGATAATAATTATATAAAATGTACGCCACATATTTTTTTAAAATTAAAATTTATCATAATTTAACCCGTTCCATTGTTAAACAAGTTAATTAAAAAAGTCTAGTGACATTTGTGCGCAATTTCCTTATGTTATCTAAAAATAGCTCTGACGTATAATGTTGGGGTGCGTTCAAGCTAGAAGAACAATCGGTTTGTAGGTGTTTATGTAATTTTAAAATTTGTGACCGAACGAGAGAATATTTTTGAAAACTTTCTTCGGCAATATTGTTCTAAATTATGACAGGAATCGATTGGTACATGTTTCAAGTCGCTAAGTGGTCTGGTTGCCGAGATATGGGCCAAAAACTGCTTTTTTTCGAGATTTTTTGGCTTTTCTGGGAAATCCATGAAAGAAACCCGGAATTTTTATGGCCTATGTTCATCCTCGTAACTTGCTTAACATAATTGCTTTTGGAACTAGTCATCGATATTGCTTCGTTGAGGAGGAGATACGACTTAAAGCTGCGGACACACATTCATCCATCCATCCATCCATCCATCCAGAAATGACGGGTTAATAAACGCAATTCTCCAGAATGGAAATTGCGCTAAAAATATGATCTGTTTTAGATCTGAAAATAAATTCAATTCTTTGTGTCTTTACACTTGTGTTTTCTTTTCAAATAATTAATTTTGATTGTGCCTAGATTCAAATTTCTCCGACATTAGATCAATATACATTTGTTGTATTCTCGAATTAGAAGATATGTCCAGTGCATTAAATTTTAAATTAATGACCAAATGGATATAAAATTTATAGCTGAAAAGAAATAAAACTTTATAATTCTCAATTTTATAAGTTCTAAATCAGCAACTTTGTATTAAGCCATTTTTTTTAATTTGATAATTAAAGAAAATTCAGTTTTGCAGTGCTTTATCAAATTTGCGTTTCAAAATTCAAATATTTTTATCAGTTTTAGTAACGTTTCTTAAAAGAGCCCCCCCCCCCCCCCACTACTGAATAAAAAGTCTTGTAGGAACACTGACTCAGACGTAGACGTAGACGTAGACGTAGACGTAGACGTAGACGTAGACGTAGATGTAGACGTAGACGTAGACGTAGACGTAGACGTAGACGTAGACGTAGACGTAGACGTAGACGTAGACGTAGACGTAGACGTAGACGTAGACGTAGACATAGACATAGACATAGACATAGACATAGACATAGACATAGACATAGACATAGACATAGACATAGACATAGACATAGACATAGACATAGACATAGACATAGACATAGACATAGACATAGACATAGACATAGACATAGACATAGACATAGACATAGACATAGACATAGACATAGACATAGACATAGACATAGACATAGACATAGACATAGACATAGACATAGACATAGACATAGACATAGACATAGACATAGACATAGACATAGACATAGACATAGACATAGACATAGACATAGACATAGACATAGACATAGACATAGACATAGACATAGACATAGACATAGACATAGACATAGACATAGACATAGACATAGACATAGACATAGACATAGACATAGACATAGACATAGACATAGACATAGACATAGACATAGACATAGACATAGACATAGACATAGACATAGACATAGACATAGACATAGACATAGACATAGACATAGACATAGACATAGACATAGACATAGACATAGACATAGACATAGACATAGACATAGACATAGACATAGACATAGACATAGACATAGACATAGACATAGACATAGACATAGACATAGACATAGACATAGACATAGACATAGACATAGACATAGACATAGACATAGACATAGACATAGACATAGACATAGACATAGACATAGACATAGACATAGACATAGACATAGACATAGACATAGACATAGACATAGACATAGACATAGACATAGACATAGACATAGACATAGACATAGACATAGACATAGACATAGACATAGACATAGACATAGACATAGACATAGACATAGACATAGACATAGACATAGACATAGACATAGACATAGACATAGACATAGACATAGACATAGACATAGACATAGACATAGACATAGACATAGACATAGACATAGACATAGACATAGACATAGACATAGACATAGACATAGACATAGACATAGACATAGACATAGACATAGACATAGACATAGACATAGACATAGACATAGACATAGACATAGACATAGACATAGACATAGACATAGACATAGACATAGACATAGACATAGACATAGACATAGACATAGACATAGACATAGACATAGACATAGACATAGACATAGACATAGACATAGACATAGACATAGACATAGACATAGACATAGACATAGACATAGACATAGACATAGACATAGACATAGACATAGACTTTGATTTTTACTTTGACTTTGACTGAATCTCATGCTTAAGGCTAAGGATTAGAGTTAGGCTTGCTTAGGCTTTGAAACAGAAACAGAAAACAGAAATAAATACACAAACGCAAAGACACATACAAAAATATAGACAAATAAAATAATATACTTACTCTGACCATAAACAGTGACCCTGTAGATTGTGTGCAGTTCATTAAATGTGATGATGATTGCATTCGAGCCATTGAAAACAATGGAATAATTGTGTTTGTCGCCATCTCTTAATATATCTGCCATAGTTTCATTCTCATATGCTCCGGGGATGGATAATGTAGCTGTTTCATTCCAAGTTAACAAGTTATGACCTAAAATGCATCACACTTTTAAATACGTAAATCACAAAGGGAGCTAGTCTATATTTCTATCTACATAACATCTCTCTCTCTCTCTCTCTCTCTCTCTCTCTCTCTATATATATATATATATATATATATATATATATATATATATATATATATATATATATATATATATATATATAAGGCAATACTATAATAATTTGTTTGATTAATTCAACTCAAAGTTTAAATTTGCATAACAGTGTGTTGTTATAATATTGAAACAAATCAGATAGGAAACTTAACACATAGCTATAATAAAAGTAATAAATTAAATTATAGTTTGTTTTGGAGTTTATGTTGGATTTTGCAGGCTAATTTTAATTAACGAATAAACTAACGGAAAAGTTAAATACATAATCTGAAACTTTCCCACAACGATTTTTGTTTTATTGAATAGAGTAAACAAAAACCATTGTGTAATTAAAATTACGTTAAAAAAGTCAATGTTGTTAATTATTTAAATATAAGCGCAGAGTTTCATTACATTTAGCACGTAAAGTATATTAAAAACTGATGTTTAGGTAGGCCTACAAGAAAATAATATTTTGCAACATAAATTAAAATAACTGATTTTATTCGATAGTTTTTTTAAATGTATGTTATTTTTAAACGTATGGAATAATTTATTGCATTAATGCTCTTCTTGCAATAATTAGATATGTGGAGTTAGAAATGATGTACCACACGTTAAATCGATCAGTTTTGAAGAAGACATTTAAAAATTATTAGAAATACAATTCCATTATTATATATATTTATATGTACCTCCATGTATGAACAGCGAGCAGAGAGAGACATGTTTTTGAAATCGAATCGATATACTTCGCTCGAAACTAGCTTTTGTCCATTGAAGTCTATAGCGGTTTGGTGCTTCTTGGATAGATACAATCCTATATTTCGGAACTTCGAATGATTTAGTCGCACTTACGTAGACAGAAAGTTCAAAATCTTTCTCTCCTAGGATTTCTGTTACCAAATCATAAGGTGGTTTATTTATCGTAACTGTAATAAACTTTATCAATTTTTACAAAAAATATCAACTAATTTTTTTTTTAAAGTAACATTCATTACACATCAATAATATTTACCATACTATTATTAATAAATTATTAATCAATAAAATAATTTAAAAAGCTATCTTAACATACCAATAATGACATTGAACTAAGTTAATAAGAACGTAACGCAAATACCTGGTTCTTCAAAGACAATTGAAAGTGAGGTCATAAAAAATGGTTCAAAAAATTCAACATCCACTGAGCCAGCTTCGAGCTGTATGCAGGTTGATGAATCGCTATCGAACAGTTCACTGGGAAACGCTAATCGAGCAAATATGGTCAAGTCTTCTGCGGAAAAAAAATTAAAAAGCATGAATAAATTTAGCGGAATAAATCTAAGGAACAACAAAAAATGCCAGGTAAAAAAAGAGTTCTTAATCTAAATTTTAAAAGAGATTGGGGTGGGATGGGTAGGCTCTGGTAAAGAAAAGTAATTAATCTAAATGTTGAGAGAGATGGGGGTGGGAGGGGGTAGGCTCTAGAAAAAAAACTTAATTGAAAAGCCTTTTTTATTTATTTGGGTGTATCTAAGTTAGGGAACTTATGGCAACATATTTGCAACGGAGACTCTTTTTAAGATCAGGTTAAAACCCTTAATTCAAAATCATGAGTTAGGACCGTTTTAAGAGATACGAAAGTTGTAAATTACATACAAAATAATAAAAATGCACAACGTTCTTTTAAATATCACAGTATTATCTCAAAATGGACATTTTTGGGTAAAAATATGATTTAATATATCTCAGAGATAACATAATAAAAATTGTCCTTTAATTAAGAATAAAAAGAACTTAACGATCTTATAATATACATATATTCCAACATTATAAATAAAATAATTATACAACAATAATAAATATTATTTATTGGTAAACATACCAATAGTACAGCCATCCCCAAACCGACCACGTTGGCAATCTGCATCGTAACACGTCCCATTTAACATGCTGCAAAAAATCCTCGTACAGTTGCATTCTTTATCACAGGATATACCATAATATCCCAACTCGCATTCTGTAAAAAAAAACGTAGTGTAAAACTGTGCAACAAATTACCAGCTCCGATTGTCTTTGCAGTAATACGAACATCACCTTACTTCACGCTTCGTCAACAAAGAAGTATTTTTACAGAATATGCAGAATTTTTAAAATGTGGTTTTTATTTTATATATATATATATATATATATATATATATATATATATATATATATATATATATATATATATATATATATATATATATATATATATAATCAGGATATATAAATTATAGTATGTGTGTCTTTAAGTTTTTTATTACTATATCTTTCACTTCATCGCCATGAAACTTTCGGGGAACAAAATTAATCACTTTTTTTCCGCTACTGCTAACACGGACCCTACCCTCCATAATAATAAGGAATATTATTGAAATTTCAAATAATTGGGAGAATCAAGATTTTCTTGCGAAAAAAATTTTTAACTTTTTTTTCTTACTTAGTCTCCAACAAACTTCTAACACAAAAGCTAAGCCTACAGTTATGAAATAATGTTGAGTTTCACTAGACGATTTCGCTTTTAATAGTAGCATTTTGTAATTTATTTATACATAAAAAGGTGCCAGCACGTCTTGTTGTGTGTTTTCCTGTTAGGAATTACTATATCTTTGGGCAGTTGTTGAGAATACTCATCTGAGGGTTTTGCAAGGAAAAACATACATTTCGAAGGGACAGCATCCCAGTAGAGTGCGATTAAGCTTCAATGTCCTTTCTTTTTATCGAATTAGAGGCTTTCTTAGACGCCACGGGAAATCGCTACTTGCTACACTAGGCTCCCCAATTAGCACAATGGCGCTTATGTTTGTTTTTAAGAGTGCGATGCAATATGGATCCGATGATATATTATAATTGTTGACTGAAACCTCACCAAGTCAGTAGGTTACTGTTACGACGTTAGCTTTTTAAATTCATTCATTTGTTCTTCCTATTAGATTGAAACTGCCATTGTGATAACTTTGATTTATTTTGCAGTGCGGCCGGCAGTACTTTTCAAAGCAAAAACTGGGTCGTCTAATATGATTAAACATAGGGCCTACACATTAGCTATAGAATATTATTTACCAGTTAGAACGTTTTTAACAGGAAACTTTATATTAGGAATCAAGAAAAATGTGTAGTATATTTTGATAAAAAAAACGTTAGTGACTGGATTAGGACGGAAGAAAGTAAAAAGAAAATAACATACCCCGCTTTGGCTCGAAGAATATTGCTGTTGTTGAATCAAAATCTGATTCTAAGGTACGTCCTTCTTCTTCCAGAACTGATTCTATGTGACTCTGCTCGTAAGTAAACAAACAATAGCTGACTGCTCACGCCTATTTTACACACAACTTATTTTTAAATGTTAGTGGATCATTTCTTAAAAGCAGCATGTTTGTTAGAATTAGGGGTGTACATGTTTGTGAGTACACTTTTGTCAGTTTAGTAATTTGTATAACAGTATTAATGATTCAGTAAATAGTATCACTAAATTAAATATTTAGTATGTAAGGTATGTAATAGATTTTTACAAAATCGTTCAACGACGGTTGTTTTCACAGAAAATGTGAGTTCAACATTAAAAAGTAGTGTATTATGTGTTTCTAGATTTAAGTAAAATATTCAGATTTTGTAAAATATAAAACGTTTTTGACAGTTTGTGTAAAATACTTTTAGTTGCCCTTCCTCATTTAATTTACAAAAGTACATCAACCACATCAAATACTATTCCTATTAATACTTTAACAGCAACGTATAAAAATTATTTATCACTTTAAATTTTGTTTTCCTACAATTGGAATCATAACATCGATTCAAATCAAAATTGCAAATGAAAGACTACTAGGAATGTCGTTATAAAAACATCGTCACACCATTCTAAATAACTACTTAACAAAATAAGTATTCAGAAACAGTATCCGTCTGATATTGAAATACACATCAGAATTTACTCCATAACACAAAAATTTAAAAAATTTTCACCTGAAAAAAGTCATGCGGGGATCGAGTGTGATAGAAAATGTGCAATTCATTTGATTCAAACTCTTTTGAAGTGTATTTTCCAGATACGTAACATCCAAATTTCCTGTTGTTCGTAATGTACTTGTTAAACTGAGTTAGTTTCAGAAGGCCCAAGTATAAACCACCTGCTAGGCCTACTTCTCTCTCCCAGTTGCTTAAGGGGATATATATATATATATATATATATATATATATATATATATATATATATATATATATATATATATATGTTTCTGAGAGAGAAAGAGACAGAGTATGTGTGTATTATTTTGTAATACTTACCTCACTCTCTTACCGTCTACACGAATCGAATGTAGATTGTATACGAAGGCATAACAGAAATATTCAAAACCATTAATTTTGATATTTGGTAACCTGCAAATATTTTGTCATATATATATATATATATATATATATATATATATATATATATATATATATATATATGTATATATATATATATATATATATATATATATATATATATATATATATATATATATATATATGTATATATATATATATATATATATATATATATATATATATATATATATATATATATATATATATATATATATATATATATATATATATATACATACATACATTTTTAAAGAAAAGGCTTGATTTAAATAATTAAAAAGTATGTTTTTTTAAGTTTTTGAATATATATATATATATATATATATATATATATATATATATATATATATATATATATATATATATATATATGTATATATATTCCTTCTTTACAATATTGTTGTACAAAAGGGCATTGCTTTGTTGTTTTTGAGTTGGAGACTCACATGAAGAAATAAAAATATTGCCATTCACTTGTAGACAATAGGGTCACTAAAGCCTTATACTGTGATTCGCTTGGGCCGGTAACGACAAACACGTTTAAACTCTGATTAGAGGTTATTTCACCAAGTCTTTTGTCTGAACATTCGAACTGAAAATAAGAATATATTTCCCTATCTTGCTCTCTATATACATACATACGTATATATATATATATATATATATATATATATATATATATATATATATATATATATATATATATATATATATATATACATATATTATATATATATATATATATATATATATATATATATATATATATATATATATATGTATATATATATATATATATATAAAGATATATAGATATATCCTATTATATAAAATCCCATATGCCCACTTTTCTCTCTCCGCAATATGTTTGGCAACGTGGTCAGCATGTTGAGCGATAAATGGAGAACTTAAAGATAAGGACTTTTGTTTAAAATAATATGGTGGACGGTATAAATGTATAAACTGAATTTAAAGAAGGAAAATAAAAATAAAAGCATATTCGAATGTAGAAACAGATTTCTAATTAAATTTCTAATTAAATCGTTTATTGTCGTGACAAGAACGCATTAAACAATGACGTCACATGTCATATGTTTACACTAAGGAAAGAACACAAAATTTATGGCGTCATCTTCACATTTTTAGAATATATCACATTTAAAAAAAGTCCTAACACCTATTTATCAATTTGGGGGTTTAACCTGCCCTTAAGCCTCTTATTCAGCTTGTGCATTTAATATGGTGTTGACTACAATTGTATATAATTTGGTTTTAGTTTTTCTAATGGGTATTAATAGTCTATGTTATTTTAAACAAGCACCGATGGCTGGTAGATATATGATATACAGGCTTTATATATATATATATATATATATATATATATATATATATATATATATATATATATATATATATATATATATATATATATATATATATATAATATACTGCTCTGGTTAGTGTCGAATAAATAGTATTCTCACTGCTATCAAAGAGCCAGTCTTCTCCCTTTTAAAGCGTCTTTCCATCTTTGGAACTTCAACAAGCGTGTTGTTTTCCCCAGTAACTATGAGACATTCGGTTCTTTGCTCATTATACAGCTGGTGCCACATGCTTCCTGGCGACGTGGGAAATAGGACTTCTGCAACGATTGCAAAGTATAGACTTTAGAGCTGAAGGTAAAGTCGAAAACAAGAAGTAGTATTAGCTTAAGTAGGGGTAAAACAGGCTGACGTTTCGATGAAAAGTATGCACATACTTTGTTCTAAGGTCTAATAAAATTACCAGCGATCAACATATGTCTTCTGTGATCAGTAATCCAGAAAATTGTGACGTTATATATATATATATATATATATATATATATATATATATATATGATCTAAAGGTAACCAATCTTAATGATACATACCACAGGTAGTTATTAAAACAATTAACATGGTTCAGGGTTTTAAATATATCCATATGGTAATATTGTCTAGACTATCGACACAATTAGGAACAATTCACTACTGTCATTTATGGCTGCTATGTAAGCAGATAATATGTATGCAACATGCAATTAATTAAAGAATATTAAGTTTTACAAAGTATTACTTATACCTTTAATCACGTATTATTCTCAGGAAAACTATTAACTAATCTAATCAAGTAAAGTTTGTTGAGCTCGATGTATTATTATTACTGGCTTTTACACTGGGTGTTGTCCGAGTCATTTATGTAGAGTTCCGTAATGTGTGGGGCTATTGTTTTGAGTATCGAGTATAAAAGTGGATTTTATTTTGGTTATCTCACTGTGTGGGGCTATTGTTTTGAGTATCGAGTATAAAAGTTGATTTTATGTTGGTTATCTCACTGTGTGGGGCTATTGTTTTGAGTATCGAGTATAAAAGTTGATTTTATGTCGGTTATCTCACTGTGTTGGGCTATTGTTTTGAGTATCGAGTATAAAAGTTGATTTTATGTCGGTTATCTCACTGTGTGGGGCTATTGTTTTGAGTATCGAGTATAAAAGTGGATTTTATGTCGGGTATCTCTGTAGGCCTCAGTGTTTATAAGAAGAAGTGAATGGACAAAATACGGTCATCTGACTATATCATTTCCATGTGCCAGAATCTTTAAAATAGAAACAACAATGTCAGTCCACTCTCACAATTTCTCGAATCAAACCCAGATTTAATTGGTAACTGACCGTGTTAAGATTCGTATGGGTCGCTGACCGCATTTACGAACTTATGGGTTAACTGACTGCACAGGTAAAAATTAAAGATTAAATCTACATCTTCTACAGTACCAATGTTCAGCTACGAAATTGCTTTCTTCTTCTTAACATCGTATCAATAACGTTTATTAAAAAAATGTAATTGAAATACCAGTAGCGATATAATATTCTTGATTAGAAGATTTCATCTTGCTTCTGAGTAAAAGGACAGTAAATGGATGATGTGACGTCATATGTATACCTATTAGAGATAAAGCACGGAATATAATTAAATGACACTATGTTGTGCATAATTTTAGGATCATTTAAACTGTTTTTTTTTTAATTTTATTTTGAGAATAATTGTAAATGTGAAGAGTCTGCTACATAATAGAAGTATATATAAACTATTCAGAGGCGTAGCAAGGGGGGTGGGGCGCCAAAATGGGTTGGACAAACAAATTAAAAGGTTGAGGGGGTGCAAATCGAAAGTTCGAGGGGGGGGGGGGGTTAGCAAATCGAAGTTTTGAGGGGAGGGGGGTGCAAATCAAAAGTTTGTCCCCGGGCGCCGGGAAGGGCTGCTAAGCCTCTGAAACTATTACACGTTTTAAAACAAGTTGGTTGTTTATTTCTTTCTATTTTAATCGAATTAAAATCAACACTTATAAATAAGATAGTGTTAAATGGATATGGAACTTTTTTTTTAAATGCACGTATGTCTAAATATGTTTGTTTAATTACCAACTTCAGTTGCTCCAATAATTTCTTTTTTTTCTTTGGTTAAGATAATGACTCTGGGTATCAGCCTGTTAAAATTGACACCAGGAAATATAACAGAAAACATTTGCATCAATTAAAGTAAATTCTTGATAACATAATATCGGTTATGGTGTTAACTGATAAAATCGAAGGGAGTTCGGCTCTAAGATTATGAACTCATTTGGGGTTAAAAACTATGATGTGTTGGTTGGCATAGTAGGATATTGGTTTGTATAATGCAGTTCAGCTGACAAGCCGTTTCCGATCTGGAAACCCGGTCGTCTAGTTATTTACGCAAATCAAAATATCTAAAAAAAAGCAAGTGAGTGGATATTGATTACCTTTTAACAGCATAAGTGAAGTCCCTTTGAGCTTCCTCGCTGCCTTGTTTAAACACGTAAGTAAATATAACACTTGTATCATTTTTACTCAAGACCTCAACAGCGGTTATAAAGCTAAATTGATTTTTCAATAATATCAAAACATAAGATAAATGTAAAAATTCATATTATACAGATGCATTTACACATGTACATATATATATATATATATATATATATATATATATATATATATATATATATATATATATATATATATATATATGTATATATAAAGAGAGAGAGAGAGAGAGGGAGAGAGAGAGAGAGAGAGAGAGGGAGAGGTAAAATGTGTATTCAATACTGTCAAAACATAAAAAATTTAAAAATCCATATTATAAAGATGAATATAGGCCTACATATGTACAAATATTATATAAATATATATATATAATATTATATATATACTAGGCATACTGCCTAGCTTCGCTTAGGTTTTTAAAAGAGTTGATAAATTGAATGATTAATTAATAGGTGATTGGCTGTTATGTTAAATGCTTAGGGCCTCAATTTATACAGTGGGGTACTTTTATCGTGCCCATACATTGATGGAATATTCGCAAACTTATGACTCGCAAGGTTATTAGAACTGAAAGGGCTTTCATAAAAATTATTAATCAAATATAATATTAAATTACTTTTGCAATTAATTTTACAATTTCAATACAATACAAAACTTAATTTATAACAAAATATCCATTTAAAACAATGCTATACATAATGATTTTTGTTTTTTCTTAAAAAGAGTATACAAAATATTAAAAAATTGTTACATTAAAAAGTTACCGCCCCTGTTCATAGACAAAATAACCAAATCTAGTATAATGAGCATTTGCAATCATTTTTAGCCCTCTTCGAGGGCTTTGATGCTGACCAACAGTTTTTCCATACGGCCCAGTCATCTATAGAGATGAATTCAAAAAATTAGCCAGTTATACAAAGAGTAAGTACCCTAAAATTTGTGTAGAAATTACCCTGTTTTCTCCATAAAATACAAAGATCATATAGGGAAATACGACTGGTCAGTTTTGACCCATTTCCCGATTTTTCCCGGATATGGCGAGTTTTTTGTGACACCCCTGGGCGTTCTCCTACCACCTCACAAAATATTAAGGGGGGTCGTCGTAGGAAATTTTATTTCGTAATAGAGCTCATATAAAGAGAATTTCACTGGCGGTCACTTTTTAGCCCTCGTCGAGGGCTTTGAGTGAAACCGACAGCTTTCCCTAATGGTCAATCTATTTACCTAAAAGTATGCATAAAATTAGCCAGATATACTGAGTTTAAGTACCCTAAAGTCTGCGTTAAAATGACCCTCTGTTTTCCCCATAAAATACAAAGATTATATAGGGAAATACAACTGGTCAGTTTTGACCCCTTTACGAAGTTTTCCCAGATATGCCGAGTTTTTTGTGACACCCCACGGCGTTCTCCTACCACCTCACAAAATTTCAAGGGGAGCCGTCGGAGGAATTTTTTTTTCGTAATAGAGTTCATATAAAGTGAATTTCACTCACGGTCATGTTTTAGCCCTCGTCGATGACTTTGAGTGAAACCGACAGGTCTGTCCTACGGCCAAGCCATTTACCTATAAGCATGCCAAAAATTAGCCAGATGAAAAGAGGGTAATTGTCCTAAAAGCCGTTTTCAAATTACCCTCTGTTTTTCCCATAAAATACAAAGATTATATAGGGAAATACAACTGGTTAGTTTTGACCCCTTTACGAAGTTTTCCCAGATATGCCGAGTTTTTGTGACACCCCTGGGCGTTCTTTTACCACCTCACAAAATTTCAAGGGGGGTCGTCGGAGGAAATTTTTTTTCGTAATAGAGCTCTTATAAAGAGAATTTCACTCGCGGTCACTTTTTAGACCTCGTCGAAGGCTTTACGTGAAAACGACAGGTTTGTCCTACGGCCAAGTCATTTACCTATAAGCATGCCAAAAATTAGCCAGATGTAAAGAAAGTAAGTGCCCTAAAAGCCGTTTTCAAATTACCCTCTGTTTTTCCCATAAAATACAAAGATTATATAGGGAAATACAACTGGTCAGTTTTGACCCCTTTACGAAGTTTTCCCAGATATTCCGAGTTTTTGTGACACCGCAAGGCGTTCTTTTACCACCTCACAAAATATTAAGAAGGGTCGTCGGGGGAATTTTTTTTTCGTAATAGAGCTCATATAAAGAGAATTTCACTGGCGGTCACTTTTTAGCCCTCGTCGAAAGCTTTGAGTGAAACCGACAGATTTCTCTAAAGGTCAAGCCATTGACCTAAGAGTATACAAAAAATTAGCCAGAAATACTGAGTTTAAGTACCCTAAAGTCTGAGTTGAAATGACCCTCTGTTTTTCCCATAAAATACAAAGAATATATAGGGAAATACAACTGGTCAGTTTTGACCCCTTTACGAAGTTTTCCCAGATATGCCGAGTTTTTTATGACACCCCTGGGCGTTCATCTACCACCTCACAAAATTTCAAGGGGGGTGGTCGGAGGAAATTTTTTTTCGTAATAGAGCTCATATAAAGAGAATTTCACTCGCTGTCACTTTTTAGCCCTCGTTCAAGGCTTTGAGTAAAAGCGACAGATTTGTCCTACGGCCAAGCAATTTTTACCTATAAGCATGCCAAAAATTAGCCAGATGTAAAGAGTGTAAATGCCCTAAAAGCCGTTTTCAAATTACCCTCTGTTTTCCCCACAAATTCCAAAGATTATATAGGGAAATACAACTGGTCAGTTTTGACCCCTTTACGAAGTTTTCCCGGATATGGCGAGTTTTTTGTGACACCCCTGGGCGTTCTTCTACCACCTCACAAAATTTCAAGGGGGGTCATAGGAGGAAATTTTGTTTCGTAATAGAGCTCATATAAAGAGAATTTCACTCGCGGTCACTTTTTAGCCCTCGTTCAAGGCTTTGAGTGAAACCGACAGATTTGTCCTACGGCCAAGCCATTTACCTATAAGCATGCCAAAAATTAGCCAGATGTAAAGAATGTAAATGCCCTAAAAGCCGTTTTCAAATTACCCTCTGTTTTTCCCATAAAATACAAAGATTAAATAGGGAAATACAACTGGTCAGTTTTGACCCCTTTACGAAGTTTTCCCAGATATGGCGAGTTTTTTGTGACACCCCTGGGCGTTCTTCTACCACCTCACAAAATTTCAAGGGGGGTCGTCGGAGGAAATTTTGTTTCGTAATAGAGCTCATATGAAGAGAATTTCACTCGCGGTCACTTTTTAGCCCTCGTCGAAGGCTTTGAGTGAAACCGACAGGTCTGTCCTACGGCCAAGCCATTTACCTAAGAGTATGCAAAAAATTAGCCAGATATACTGAGCTTAAGTACCCTAAAGTCTGCGTTGAAATGACCCTCTGTTTTTCCCATAAAATACAAAGATTAAATAGGGAAATACAACTGGTCAGTTTTGACCCCATTACGAAGTTTTCCCAGATATGGCGAGTTTTTTGTGACACCCCAAGGTGTTCTCCTACCACCTCACAAAATATCAAGGGGGGTCGACGGAGGAATTTTTTTTTCGTAATAGAGCTCATATAAAGATAATTTCACTGGCGGTCACTTTTTAGCCCTCGTCGAGGGCTTTGAGTGAAACCGACAGGTTTCCCTAAAGGTCAAGCCATTTACCTAAGAGTATACAAAAAATTAGCCAGATCTACTGAGTTTAAGTACCCTAAAGTCTGAGTTGAAATGACCCTCTGTTTTTCCCATAAAATACAAAGAATATATAGGGAAATACAACTGGTCAGTTTTGACCCCTTTACGAAGCTTTCCCAGATATGCCGAGTTTTTTATGACAACCCTGGGCGTTCTTCTACCACCTCACAAAATTTCAAGGGGGGTCGTCGGAGGAAATTTTTTTTCGTAATATAGCCCATATTAGGCGCCGGTCAGTCGAGGTCAGTTTTGACCCCCCCTCTGTGGACTTTTCGGCAAACCGTCACCGGCCATCGTGTTCTATCGCCCCAAGGCACCATCGTGCCAAATTTGACGCACCTGAGGCGCCGGGAAGTGCCCTATCGGGCACCCGACCACTATGCTTTATATATATAGATGTGTGTATGCTTTATATATATATATATATATATATATATATATATATATATATATATATATATATATATATATATATATACATATAATATAAAATAGAAGTATTTAATCATGTGTGGGTGGAAGAGCGGGTTAATAATAGTTTAATGTATCAATACGCGAGAGACTGTGTGGGTGGTAACGTGTTTTAAAGATAGGTTTACGGAGTGTAGTATAGAAAGTAAGATGGTAATAGAATACTTGCTCCGTAAATGCGGCATAATACGAACTAGTCCAACTCAAGTCAGCGAGCAATCTGACATTTTCGAGCACATTCATTTGGTTCGTTATAAATACTACAACTTCAAATTCAATGTCGACACTTTCAAATGTGTATACTTGAAAATTTGGTATTATCGCACGTTTTGCATTCTGTGACCTGTGAAAGACATACATACATACATACATACATATATATATATATATATATATATATATATATAAATATATATATATATATATATATATATATTTATATATATTTTTATATATATATATATATATTATATTCTTACGGTATCTATGTTGATAAAAATAAACTAAATTATATTAGATTCAATTTTGGTTTAATTTAGTAAATTTCTCGATCGTGTTTGTATATTGCAACTAGCTTGATATTGAGTGGGGTGTTTGTAATGTATGGGGCGTGATGTTTTGAAGCTTGGTGTGGTTTTCTTTTAATGTAGTGTTTTATTGGATGTGATATTTGTGGTGCTCAATCTGATAACTTGTGGTGTGTGATATGCCTTGATGTTGTAATAGGTCTCATGCGCTGGTACGCCCGATAGCATGGAGAACTTTATGCGGTACGGAAAATCCAGATGAAAGGACAATAGTGCCTATAGATAAGTTTTTTTAGAAAATAACTTTACGGAAAATCCAGATGAAAGGAAAATAGTGACTTCAGATAAGTTTTTTAGAAAATAACTATACGGAAAATCCAGATTAAAGGAAAATAGTGCCTTCAGATAAGTTTTTTAGAAAATAACTTTACGGAAAATCCAGATGAAAGGACAATAGTGCCTTCATGTAAGTTTTTAAGGAAATAACTTTTTAAACGATGCGCTAAATTTACTGAGTTTTGTTTTAATTTTAAATATTGATTTTTCTAATACAGTTTCCACAAGGTAATCAAAGTAAAGCCAGTGTTTTGACAGTTCTGCTTATACTAATATAAAGTTGACATTAAATATTTAAACCAGATTAAATGTAATTCTACTTTTTCTTTGTTTTTTGTTGTACTGTTAAAAGAGATTTACTCCAACACAATTACGTATTACGTGTCAACTTTTTTAAAGCGCCATTCTTTTTATTTAGGTATGTGTTTTTTTTTTCAAGTTGAGTTTGACTTGGAGTACGAGGTAGACAAACATCTTACGGCGACTAATCCATCGGCCACAGTGTAAAAAAACGCCGTATAATCATAGGCGTCTAAATAGTTTGTACCGACCCAGAACACGAAGGACAATGCCTTGGGTGCACCTAAATAAGAAATGAAATCACAAATCTCATTTATAATGTACATATTTGAATAGTGATGAATATGTATTTTGTTACAAAATATATGCTATATATGTAGTAGAAAAGGCAAGTTTAAAATAACCATTCACATAAGCGTTAAATAACTCATGGTACAGTGGAAATTTGTTTTAATTTAATTATTTATATTATCCACGTAAAAAAATTAAAACTAATTATCAAATTATCAACATACACGGAAGTGTAAAAGGTTTTTAAATTAAATATTTACCTTTGACGTTGTTAAAATGGCGATCAAAATATTTACAATAAATTAATTTAAGAACAATTATTAACATTTAGCAACATAAAGGTTTACCAATAATAATTTTTTTTTTAAAGTAGTATTCAGACATTCGTGCCATGGATAGAACACTGCATTTAAGAGTGTTTAGCACTCAACATACATAAATCATAAGTATCGTTGGGGTCGGCGTGGTCGAGTCGGTAAAGCTCATGGTTGCTAAACCGAAAAAGTCTCGAGTTCGAACCCTCGGGCAGATGAGGCTCGTCAGTTCGGGACAGCCACTCTTCTAAGAGAGACAACTCCAAAATCAAACAACTGCTGCCTTGTAGTTTGTTCTTGGTTGGACAAAGGCTATGGAAGCAAATCCAAAAAGAAAAGCAGGCTGAAATCGGAGTCAATGGCCTCAATGGCGCATAACCAGTTTACACGTAATCCTTAATTGTGATGGAAGCATGGTCGAGTCGGCAAAGCTCATGGTTGATAAATTCGAAAAAGGTCTCGAGTTCAAACCCTCTGGCAGATAAGGCTCGATCCCTCCCAACACTAAAAATTAAGAACGAAGAAGAAGATAAGTATCATTAACTGTCAAGTTATAAAACTGTAAAACAAAATGAACGTACTTGGTTCAATTAATGTACAGTTTACATTTCCCCACGTCGCTTCGTCTTCATAATGTAATTTGCTTTTGAAAAATAATTTTAAAATCAAAATGAGAATCAAATAATATGTTATAGCATGTAATAAAAAGATGCGTAAAAACAACGTTTAATCAATCAAAACTTGCATCTCCTATCTTTTTGATACCCATTTTTCAATGTGGAAAATAAAACAAGAAAGACCGGTTTTACACATTTACTTTATCATGTAATCTCTGTAAACTATGAGTATAAATCAGGGGCGGAACTACAATGCCGCCAGACCCCGCAATGCGGGGGGGGGGGGGGGGGGGCAGACCGATTGGGGGCCCAAAAATCCTGGCTAAATTATTTTAAAAAATTTTTTTTTAAAAAATAAATTAGGTGGAGGTCGAGTTATCTTTCTTCTACAGTTACAAAAAAACACGATAGTTGGCAAACGTCTTTGAGAAAAATGCACAGACTATAGCTCGAGAGACCGCCAGACATATAGACAACTTCAAAGACGTAGCCTACCGTTCTTTTTTAGTGGCGTCGATTAAGAGAACAAAAATCCATTGTTATATTGGTTACATTATTAAAAAACACATATATGATTGTGTGTTTAAACTACTGGCCTGAATTCTACAAAAAATATAATTATTTATTTCGATCTCATACATTTATAATTGCGTTCATTTTTACTTTAACAACTGTATCAATAAACTTGTAAAAGTTTAAGTTATCTCCCTTCAGCGAAGCATCTGAAATTTGACTGTGCCGGCACGCTTTGAAATCGGGCTGGGGAAATGTTGCGGCGACTATCCTGGTCTTCTAGACGACCGGAAAAAGTCGGCACTATTGATGTAGATGTTCATCGGCGCTTTCTTGTCCCCTTCCAATGAACCTTCCCAACTCTCTCCCCTCGCCCCCTCTCACGCCTACACCTCACCTCAACCCCTCACCACACCCTTACTCTTACAATAAGACGTAACGCATAGATTAACGAACCGTCTATGAACTACTGAACTGTAAACTGACCACTTCTGCACATTTTGTTAAATACACTAGTCAGTAGTTGTTCATTTACCTGATGAACAGGGGCGGAACTACAGTCCCGCCAGACCCCGCAATGCGCGGGGGGGGGGGGGGGTTCAGGCCGTTTAGGGGCCTACGGCTGACAAAAATTAATATATTTAAAATTTTGAAATCAATTTTTGTGCATTTTTGCCTTAATATTTGGTTTGTAAAAGAAAAACACTGTAGCTGCGGTACGATTATCTTTATTTTACAGTCACTATACTACGCTCTTCCGCAAAAGATAAAATCCATTACACAAACTACAGTGTAAAATATAGGCAACTCTTCAAATTTGAATGACTTCTTTGACTCGTTGCCCCCCCCCCCCCTTTAATAGCTAAATAGAGGACACGTAACTGTTTGACCGATCCTCCAAAGTGTACTGTGGCGGATGAGGCAGGGGATGGGGACCAAAAAGGGGGTTCAAAAATTGTCGACAAATTTTTTACATATTTAAAACAGTTATTTATAGTTGTATTTTTTAACCATCGTCCATCGTCAAGGCCGAGTTCTTTTTCCTACAATCAAACACACGCTGTCGCCGGCAAAATTCTTTTAAAAAAACAACAAAGTCTATAGCACGAGAAGCCGCTACATATGAAGTGGGCTTTCATGATGCGCGGTTCTTCTTTGCGGCATCGGTAAGGGACCCGAAATATGTTGTACATTTTTCAATGTTAATATGTGTTTGTGATAGTGGTTCAATTTGTATCCTGTACTATCTTGCATCCTACAAAAAATAATAAATTAATATAATACTAGAAACTTCAGTTTTATATACGTTTACTTGTTTTTTGCTTTTACAAGAAATATAATAGTAAACTTTTAAGGCCTATACTTGGAATTATCTCCTCTGAGTAAGTTTTACAAAGGGCGATGATAACGCACATAGATCAGGCCGTTTTGTTGTCTCTTTCAAGTTTTTTTCCCGAGCAGTGTTTCTTCCAGACTTTTCTCTCCGGGGGGGCACTTGAAATCTTCGGGGGGGGGCGGTAAACTTTCTTCGGGGGGGCGGACACTGTTAAAAGTATATTTTTCTATATAAATTATATAAATTTCCTTTCGTTCGGGGGGGCGGTAAAAATTTTTCGGGGGGGCTTCGCCCCCCCGAAGAGATGCCTGGAAGAAACTCTGTTCCCGAGCCGACCCCTATCCCATCCCTCTTTCTCAACCTCACAAGTATCGAGGAGATAAATGTATCGTTTATGAACTACTTCCTAACCGTACGATTCACCACTTCATCACATTTTGTCAGACACTAGACAGCACTAGATCTAGTCAACAGATATTAATTTACTTTCACAGTATTAGGCACATCTAATTCACAAAACAGGGCAGGTAAGATTATTTTTTATATAATTATTTAGAAATTAATTACAACGTTTAGAATTAATTGAACATTATTAATAGTCAATTACTATTTATAAATGACGTCATTGACGTGGGGGTGTGTGAGGGTCTGGCTTTTTGTTAGTCCCCCCCCCTCTCCCCTAAATCAGAAGGTTATCCAACGCGTGACCTGGCCACATACAGTTGTACATGTGAAAAACATTTTTTCTGTCTATTATGCATTACTGCATCATTCACCCAATCGCCATGAAAACGTGTGAAGCTGTTGAGTACAGCCCCGCAAAGGTTTCTGTCATAGGCCTAACATTTGTTTACATATTGGAGTGGGGACGCACAACAGAAATATGTTATTTAGAGCCCCGTGATCCTGCATAAGCGGATGAGGTTACTACTTGAATACAACCGGTGGCAGGTGTCATCCTGAGCGCATCACATATGAGCAAGTTGGCCCCCAAAGACAGTCGTTTAAAAGTTCCAACAACACTAGGAATAAGTCTCGCTACTACACTCGATGACTAAATCTAATTAGGTGTCGCACCAATGTTTCTTCCAGGGTAGACTGTTTTCGGTTGAGGGGGGGGGGGGAGCTCGGCCGGAAGAAACAATGTGTTGCACTTATCACCCGAGCAGTAATGTAAACCGGTAGCTCCAAGAGCCCCGTGACTCCACTGACACCTGGGCGTCGCCGAGGGACTTACAGCATGCCTTGGCGTGTCTAGTTGGTAGTGTGGACAAACCCGCGGCATAAGATCCAAGAAATGAACTGCCGACATTGTTAACATTTAATTCAACTTCAGGAAAAAAGGGCACACAGTTGGTAACGTTTTGATGAAAGCCTCATAAAAATCGGCGTCAGTTTGGTGGGTTGGACAAGATTTAGAGAGTCCGTGCTTCTCACTTGGAAAACTGAAAGGGACCAGCTCGTGTGTTGGAAAATCTCTGATTTATTCGTGTACAAGTTGGAAATTTTGTTAAAAATTTAGAGCGACCCTTGTTTTCCATAATATATATATATATATATATATATATATATATATATATATATATATATATATATATATATATATATATATATATATATATATATATATATATATATATATATATATATATTATATCATATATAAAGCTCAGTTCTGTATGTAAAAATACATATGGATATCGTTGACATACTTCCATGGATTAAAGTGTTAGAATATTACCGTGCGCATTTGTCTAAATTTATGAGTTAAAAAATTACCATTGAAAGTGTTGGGAAATAATTTTCATTTTTCAAACTGAAAGTAATAAATGTCGGCATGTTCATTAAACACAATTTAAAAAAAATATCATCTTTTACAAAAATTCTAACTATGTCTTTATTTAGTCCTATAGCACTTACTTCCCTTTGATAAATTAGGAAAACACAATTACTTCCATTTATAAAACCATTGCATTAGATGAAAATAATTTACTTTTTATTACTTTGTTTTGGTGTTGGGAAAAAAAACTAATTACATAATTAGCGGGGATTGATCAAGTGCAAATGTTGTAGGTATTTTACGGATAAGCTTGGAGTATTAAAATTGTTAATTAAATTGAAACAGGCGCGTTCGTTTAAGTGAGTGCAAAAGACTATGAATAAGTTGGGGTACTATAGTCGTTCATTAAGCTAAAACAGGTGATTCCGCCCCGGGCGTTTATGTTCGCGTTAGTGTTTTCTTTGTGTTTAGGTGGGTTTGCGTTAGTGGTTGCGTTTTGATTTGGTTCGATTTAGTTCTTTCTTTTTTTCGTTTTTGTTGGTGTTTTTTTCTTTGGGTTTGTATTTGTGTTTTTGGTTGGTTTTGCGTTTGGATTTGGTTTGTTTTCGTTTGCTTTTTCGTTGTTTTTTTTGTGTTGGTGTTTGTGTTTGGGTTTGTTGTTAGGTTTTTGTTTTCGTTTGTATTTGTAATTGTGTTAGCGTTATGTTTTGGTTTTGGTTGGTTGTGGTTTGGGTGGGCAATGCCGGGTATAGAATGATTACTAAACACACAGGTAATGGTCTTTAACAGAAAGGTTTTATTACAGAAGCCAGAGCAGGGCACGGCCGGGACGGCTAGTATATATATAGGGGCCCAAAAAAAATTCTGCGGGGGGGGGGGGGGGGCCTTTTTTTCTAGTTCCGTCACTGGTATAAATCGTGATTTTAATAGATTACGTGTTCAAGTAAAATTTTTGTAAAATATTGTAATTATTTTGTGACAGATTACCGCACATGAAAGAAGACTTAGGGGACGGAATGGTACACTTTTGTCGGTACATGTTAAACTACATTGAGTTTTTAAAAACTAATCTGCACCATAGCCGGTGCAGTAACACTTTTGCGAGAAGGATCTCATGGGGGGGGGGGGGGGGTTAATAAAACTGTAATGCTACAGAAGTAAGTTGAATACATGCTTACAATTATGTCATTATTATGTGAAAAAAAAATGTAAAAAACAATACTTACCGCAAACATATCTAAAATACATATGTCAACATTTGCATATAAATTATTATAAATAATAGTTAAAAAACTACTGCTAAACAAACTACACGAAAACTATTAAACACTGGGGACAGTTATTTCATTATCATAATCGTCGGCCATATAATCACAATGAAAATATTTAAGCATTGTGGACGGATATTTAAACACAATAAAGTATCCAAATATTCAGTAAAAACTTACCGAGTTTTAAAGAGGAAGTATTGTTATCATTCACAAAAATCACATGAAATTTCGACAGTTTTCTCAGTTTTACACCTCACTTCTTAAGCATATACGGATTATAGGAGACTTATTTAAATTGGACAAAAATTCTAAATCTCTATTTATTAAAAACTCGGCGTTTTACTCGTCATCAAATCGGAAAAACTTAATAGTTACTCCAAATGATTTCTATAGGTACAGACCAGATTATAGCAGACTGTTTGTCAAGAATTTAAACTTTTCATTGATGACCACATTATTTATGTAAATTTGTTTGATTGTTATGACAATTTTTCAAGTTGTTTGCTTAGCTACCTTATCAAGTGTTAGTAGTTTCAGTGTGTTATTCCTAAAATCGTAAGTTGGGTCTTTCATTATTTGTATATTTCTATTGTTTTTACATAGCTATTTAACATTTAGACTTCTTTGCATTTTAGAAGGTTCTAGACTGATTAAAAGTAGTATTAGTTGCAGAAGGTCTTCGTGTGTTTTTACTCTAGACATTAGATTCGAGTCCTAAAGTTTTTGTTTTCTGGTAGTCTTTTTAGTTTCGTAAGTCGGCAGTCTAAGACAATCCAAAAAGAATCCGGGTATTGCGTAATCTTTACCAGCGGTAGAGGTACGTAGTATAAGTAATTTTCCTTTGTCAGGAATAAAGACTTGGGGGAGGGAAGGATACACTTCTGTCGGTACATAGCAATCGCTTTAAGTTTTTAAAATTAAAATAAACTCTAGGTTTGTAAAAAAAAATTGCATTTGAGAAATGCTTAGGTGACTACCAAAACTGTACTCCGTTTATGATGAAGTACTAAGAAGTAAAACTGTCAAAATGTCATGTGATTTTTATGCACGACTAGCCGTCCCGGCCAGGCCCTGCTCTGGCTTCTGTGAAAAACCTTTCTGTTAAAGACCATTACCTGTGTGTTTATTAATCATCATAAACCCGGCATTGCCCACCCAAACCACAACCAACCAAAACCAAAACAACAAAACGCAAACATAACGCTAACACAATTACAAATACAAACGAAAACAAAAACCTAACAACAAACCCAACCACAACCACAAACACCAATACAAACACAAAGAAAAAACAAACAAAAAAGCAAACGAAAACAAAAACGTAACAAAAACCCAACCACAACCACAACACCAATACGAACACAAAGAAAAAAAAACGAAAAGCAAACGAAAACAAAAACGTAACAACAAACCCAACCACAACCACAACACCAATACGAACACAAAGAAAAAAAACGAAAAAGCAAACGAAAACAAACCAAATCCAAACGCAAAACCAACCACAAACACAAATACAAACCCAAAGAAAAAAAACAAACAAAAACGATAAAAGAAAGAACAAAAACGAACCAAATCAAAACGCAACCACTAACGCAAACCCACCTAAACACAAAGAAAACACTAACGCGAACATAAACGCCCGGGGCGGAATCACCTGTTATAGCTTAATGAACGACTATAGTACCCCAACTTATTCATAGTCTTTGGCACTCACCTAAACGAACGCGCCTGTTTTAATTTAATGAACAATTATAATACTCCAAGCTTATCCGTAAAATACCTACAACATTTGCACTTGATCAATCCCCCGCTAATTATGTAATTATTTTTTTTCCCAACACCAAAACAAAGTAATAAAAAGTAAATTCTTTTCCACTAATGCAATGGTTTTATAAAGGGAAGTAAAGGGAAGTAATTGTGTTTTCCTAATTTATCAAAGGGAAGTAAGTGCTATAGGACTAAATAAAGACATAATTTGAATTTTTGTAAAAGATGATATTTTTTTAAAACTTGTGTTTAATGAACATGCCGGAAATTATTACTTTCAGTTTGATAAATGAAAATTATTTCCCAAAACTTTCAATATTAATTTTTTAACTCATAAATTTAGACAAATGCGCACGATAATATTCTAACACTTAAATCCATCGAAGTATGTCAACGACAAACATAAGTATTTTTACATACAGAATTGAGCTTTATATATTAGATTAAAATACTTTCTCTATATTCTGTATACAAGAAAGTAAAAAGGGACAAAAACAACTAATAAATGACGAGAATTTTCAACGAATTATTTAAGACAATAAAAGAAGTTTGGGTTATAAATAAATTAATACAATGTTTTTTTTTATGTTGCTGTTTAAAATAAAGAGAGAAACATGTATTTTCTGTTCGAGACATAATGAAAACAGGCCATGAACTTACCAGTTTCTCTCACAAAGATATACTCCTTTACGTTTTGTCAAATTTTGAGATACTGTATCCCCTACCTGGCTCTTTACCCAGGATAAAGTCCCGTAGGCATCCTTTGTTGTTTCCGGATGACAAAACGTAGGGTCTACAAATTTAAAGGGATATGCTCAGGTGAAAATTGTTAAAAACTATATCTAAGAAATAAATTTAGAGAAGTATCTTCTAGTATGCTTGAAATATAATTAGTTCTGATTATGAATCAAATAATAACGAAACTACCTATAACTGCAGTAGTTAAAAATGTGTATTCTACCGGTGTTTGTTAAATATATTTTCCGTAAGCTTGATCATACCTGATGCTTTATTTATAATTCTTTCTTCATTCTTAATTTTAGTGTTAAAAGGGATTCCATTTAACATCATTCATTATCTCGTGCTAACTGTTTATGCTCCATTTTGGCCGTTGACTCCGATTTCAGGCTGCTTTTCTTTTTGGATTTGCTTCCATAGCCTTTAGGGTCATCCATAAATGACGTCACGCTTTTTTGACATTTTTTACCTCCCCCCTCCCCTCCGACACGTCGTCAAAAAAACCAGACCCCCCCCCCCCCTAAAATGACGTCACACCTCAACCTACAACCCCCCTCAAAATTGCAGTTGATTTTTTTTTAAACATTGATATTTTTCTAAAATCTTGTCTAAAATATTACAATTTAATAAAACAGTTATCTAAAACGCGAAATAACGTCTAAAATTCGTTTTCTAACATTGCTTTTTTATAATGCAAAAATGTGACTTCGCAACATCTGAACCCCCACCCCCCACCCCCTCATCACACACCGTCACAAAATTACGGACCCCCTCCCCCCTACGAGTGTGACGTCATTTATGGATGACCCCTTTGTCCAGCCAAGAACAAACTACAAGGCGGCAGTTGTTTTATTTTGGAGTTGTCTCTCCAAGATGAGTGGCCTTTACTCATATTATCATGTTCACACTAAAAAAAAGTAAAGTAAAGTTCTCTTTTCAAACCTGACGGTCTATGGGGCAAGTTGAGTAGAGTTCACTTGTTTCTGTGACCTCGGCATATGAAGAGATAATGTGATCAGCACTATGCCCAGCCGCCTTTACTTTCCCTAACGTGAGTTAGGAACTCAGGGACGATCTACTGACTTGAGCCCGGATTCGAACTCGAAACTTACAGGTTAGCAGTCCAGCTTTCTACCGCTAGACCCAATTATTTCAATGTGAATTTTTCATTGAATTGTTATCGGGTTTGGCTTAAGTGTCAAGAATGAAATAAATCGCTTTGGTAAAATTAGGTGAAATTTCGATATCAAATGTCGGACAGCGCAAGATCTGTCACAACGAGGAATCAAATTAAAGAAAAACGTGTATATTATCATGATAGACATTTTTTTTTAATCGAAAAAGAAAATTCGTAATTTGAAAAAAAAATTTGAATCGATCGTTCAAGCTTAGCTAGTTATGATAAGCTAAACAAAACAACACAAATTTACCTATAAGCTTAACTGAGCTTGTAACAACATTTTCTTTCGAAAACCAATTGCCACTTGCGGAGGATAAATTTGCTGAAACACTTCTGTTTAGTATATTAAACACTTCATCGTAAGTTACTGAATGTAAGACAGACACTTTGATTTTAAGACGCACTTGATGATGGGAAGCATCGTTCGGGATTTTTCTGGAAAAAAAAAGTTAAATGTTATGGAGAAGGATAAATAAATCTAAAAAGTGTTTATTTAGTCTATTAAACACATTCAAAAGATTAGCAGTGTATGTTCACAGCTAATAAATGGCATGGGTAAATATTTCCAAAACGCCCGTAAAAGTATCACACACATAACAAAACCATAATTATTATCTACGACAGATCAGTGTGAATCCTGCGGTTGATTTTCGTACACCTTTACATAAAAGTGCGAACTTCAGTGAGTCTTGAACTTTCATCTCCTTGCAGCTTAATTTTTGCCGGTGCTAGACTAGAATAACTCAACTTGGCTTTGCAAATGATGTTATGTTGGAATCAGACTCCCATCAAGTTTCGTTTTGCATAAGAATCCATATTGTATTTACTCGTTCAATCACCTCCTTTTCTTTCTCAATATATTTAGTATGAATTACTTAAAGAAAAATATCAAACGAGGTACCATCACGACAGTCTCTACTCGAGTGACTGGCCACGATATAGAAACGAAAAGCATCTTCTACACAGTACGAACATATAAATGACCACCGCGCGCAGGTACAGGCGGCGATGATACGATTCGTGACCTATGTATGTCGCGAACGATGTAGAAATATCGGCTACAGGACATTACCCCCCTGGATATTTCCCCCCCCCCGGACATTTCCCCCCCGTATTTACCCCCCGGAGCAATTACCCCCCTGTCAATTACCCCCCCCCCCCCCCCCCCCGGGGAATTACCCCCCCCCCCCCCTCTCAAGTTAAAATCCTAACTTTAACTAGAATTTTATACCTATATACTAATTTAATCCAAACCTTAATAAAAAAAAGGCCAAAACCTAAGCATCCACCTTAGCCTAAAACTTCACACAAAACCAAAACCAAAGCTAGACACAACCCTAACCTTAACACTAGCTCTAACCCTAACCATAGCCCTAACCCTAATCTTAACCCTAACCCTAACCCTAACCCTAGCCCTAGCCCTAGTCCTAGAACTAGCCCTAACCCTAATCCTAATCCTAACCCTAATCCTAACCCTAACCCTAGCCCTAGCCCTAACCCTAACCCTAACCCTAACCCTAGCCCTAGCCCTAGCCCTAGCCCTAAACCTAACCCTAAACCTAGCCCTAACACTAACACTAACTCTAACCCTGTCCGGGGGGTAATGTCCTACTGGGCGGGGGGTAATTGACAGGGGGGTAATTGACAGGGGGGGGTAATTACTCCGGGGGGTAATGTCGGGGGGGAAATATCCGGGGGGTAATTGACAGGGGGGAAATGCCCTGTTCCCAGAAATATCACGGTACTCAAATGTTATATCTCTCTGGCACACTTTGTTACTATATCCTGCTGGTATGTGAACTGTCATAGGCCGTGACCGCTTGTTCTATTGACATCATTGACAAAATTTGATCGAAAAAGATTAATGTAATTGACCCTTTTCAAAGTGCTTATTATTGTAATTCAGTTCAGCCGGTAGGGCCTACTACATTCGTAGATTTGTGGTGACATTTAAATAATGACGACATGTTTTAACATTTTAGTAGGCCCTACTCACTTTTTTATTGTTTGGTCGAATTTGAAAATTTCTAAAATATTCTAATTTCACCAGTAGATAAAAAATGTTTTTTTTTTAAAACATGTAAGACTAACATCCGTAAGACTTTCTTGGTCAAATTTTATTACAAACTTTTTGCATCACATTTGAACCTCTTTAACATGATGTTTTATCGATGCCAGCTTTGCCCTGCGTGTAATATTTTTTTAAAATTTATTTTTATTTAAAAAAAAATTTGCGAGTTAGTTGTAAATTTGTTGTCACTTATCCGAAGTCATTATATAAAATACAGATATCAGACAAGTAAAGCCCCAATGTAGGCAATTAAAGCCAAGTTGTCAGGATATGCCCTACATCTACTCGCCCTATAATACTTACTTCAAACTCCCAACATATACATCCAGCCCTCCCAAGAATGGAAGCATCATTGCACGTATCTAAAAAATTATATAACAAATAAACATTTCTTTCACATTTCTTTATAAAATATAAAACTGACTTTGCTGAGAAAGAATACGTCACGATACAGTTTCTGCAAGAATTAGTTGCTGGGCATGTTATTTGTTGTAACCAGAGAGAAATAGGTTTACATATAAGCATAAAAAGACACATTGATCAATGCAGATTAATAACATTTAGTTTATCGAACTTTTATGACACAACGATACTCCTTACTTGTCCTGCAATTCTTTTCTTATTCATTATTAATTTATTCTCTTCATTCTCTTTTACTTCATCTCCCTGCACTTTCTAACTCACTCCATATATTTATAAACAAGGAATCTGCTTAACTTCGTTTAAGTTTAAGCATGTTATGACTGAGATTCTACTTTAATTTCAAAACATCTTATAATTATTATACAGTTTGCACTCACTGCCCCAGAGATGCGAGGCGAGTCTGGGAAGACGGTTTGACGGTCATCTACGTCTGTCTCGAGAACGCCAACCTTGTTATACAGCATATCAAACGGGTAATCCACAGTCCATCCTTATTTCCAAAAATTAAATAAAAAAGTCTAGCATGAAATGTTTTGTATTAACTAGAATATGCTTTTGTTATTATGTAACAATTATAAATACATAAAAATGCATTTAAAAAGTAAAAAGTAAATTTAGTTAGTTTTTACCTTTTTAAACTATATGCTGGTATGTCTAAAAAATAAAAGCTTGAGCCAAATGATGAAAATTGAATTCTCTATGAAAGAGAATGTATTGTGGACACGTGAGGGCTAGGCTTATTGTTTGTTATGCCAGCTTATAATTTTATAAACGTTACACCAAATTAATTTGATTTTTAATTTTTAGTGCATTTTTTCATTAGGAATATTTTTATGCATTTAGAATACAATAAAAGCCTTTTGTCTTTTTTAATAATTAATTTTCATTTAGTAGTCATTAGTCAAAATTAATTTAACACCACTTAGGCTACTAATAAAAAAATAAAAACTATGTTACGATCAAATTATGTTGTAGCATATTATCTCTAGCATTTAGTTATCTGCCCCTAGTTAGTTCGTGGTCGACGTGAGGGCACAAAATCAGCCAACCATGAAGTTCACCCCTGACAAACTTAGTGAACTAAATAAAAAGCCTTTAAATTGTGCCACCCAGAAAAACAAAAAAGTAAACTTTCCATTCTTTAAAGAAAATTAAAAAAGCCATTAATTCGTTATATAAAACTTGAGTTGAGTAAGATGTTTAAATTTAACCTAATACAAATCGTTTAAATGAAAGATAATCGTTTAAATAAAATATAATTTTTAAACAGAAAAAGTGGTTCTAGTCTACTCCGTACCCCTTGATATTTTGTCGTCACAATCCGGGCCCATGCAGCAGAAGATGCAGCTAGCAGGAGCCGTACGCTGCGAGCAATGGGGAAGGCTGGCCTCACTTGCAGAAAGGCAAGTGTATATATTTCCACACGCTGAATCTATTATTAGCCCAGTTGTGGTCAATTGAACCTTGGTTTGACATACCGTCTGCAATGATAAATCTTGTCCATGCGCCACGATTTTTATTTCTACTGATATATATCTTCATATGAATGACATGAGGTGCATACAATTGGGGAACTAAAACGCCCCAAACCCTCTCCGCAAATACAATTTCAACCGCTATATATATATATATATATATATATATATATATATATATATATATATATATATATATATATATATATATATATATACATATATATATATATATATATATACACACACATATATATATATATATATATATATATATATATATATATATATATATATATATATATATATATATATATATATATATATATATATATATAATAGATCTACATCCTTTGCGAAGCAACAAAACAGACAAAAATAACCAATAACTCGTTTTGGACCTAAAGTTATCGTATTTAAAATATTTTTATCACTTTCTATGCCCTCTGAAAATTGTGAAAACGTAACTTAACATCTGGCAAGTCGGCCAAAAGCATATGATACACGGAAGCTTAATATTCGCCACTGTTTCATACGTTCGTTTTATTTATTTTTTTGTCTTGTATATGCATTAATAATTGTGCGTGCATTCCTCTCAATAGCTAAGTCATAGTAATTAAGAGAAACTTTTAATATTTCACTTGTTTAATACAAAACAAATGAGCCTTATAAGTACCAGTTAAATGAAGAAATATAAGTCATTTAAATGGTTTTAACGTTAACCTATCTTTCACACTACAGCTCATGTATTTTTTTTAGCGCAATTTCCATACGGACAATGGCGATTATTAACTCGTCATTTCTGGATGGATGTGTGTCCCCAGCTTTTAGTCGTATCTCCTCCTCAACGAAGCAATATCGAGGACTAGTTCCAAAAGCAAATATGTTAAGCAAGTTCCGATGATGATTGTGGGCCAAAAAAATTCCGGGAATTCCTTCCTGGATTTCCCGGAAAAGCCAAAAAACCTCGAAAAAATGCAGTTTTTGGCCCATATCTCGGCAACCAGACCACTTGAAACATGTACCAATCGATTCCTGCCATAATTTAGAACAATATTGCCGAAGAAAGTTTTCAAAAATATCCTTTCGTTCGGTCACAAAAAATTAATTAAGAACATTTAAACTGAGCATCGTGTAGGCCTTTTTCGTATATACGAAGTATAGAGCAAGTATTGTAATCGTGCAAAAAAATCTCTTGAAATTTTAACAATTTTCACCGTATTACACCTCAGTCCTTCATCACATCCGAAGTATAGAGGACTTATTTTAATCGGGAAAAAACTATCAATCCAGATTTATCAAAATTAAGAGGTTTTATGCGTAATCCATTCTGAAAAACTGGGCTTTGCAATCCTGTCCGTATGTCTGTGTGTCTGTCTGTGTGTCTGTGTGTCTGTGTGTGTAAACACGATTACTTGAGTACCGTTACAGCTAGGTTGATGAAATTTCATATATAAGTATTTTATCAAAATCGTAGATCCGTATCAACTTTTGAGCGATTTCCGATAACCGGAAGTGGTACTTTTTCTACTTTGAATTTTTCAAAAGCCTATAACTTGAGTACTATTTCAGATAGATAAATAAAATTTCACATGTGAGTAAAAGATCTAATTTTCTACCTTCTGTTAAATTTTGAGTAATTTCCGGTGACCGGAAGTAGTAATTTACGCTAATTCCGATTTCTCAAAAAACTAATGTAAATTTTTAAAGTACTAATAATATTGCGCACTATTATGCACTTTTTATTTGGCGTTCACTTGGTGTGCACTTCTTTTGTCTACGAGATTTTATTCTATTTTTAAAACTTTAAGTATTTAAAAATCATGTCTATAGCCCGAGTTCCCATCCCCTGGTGTTTTATAAAAGAATAATCGAGAAAGTTTAGGGGAGATCACTGCCGGTTTATTTAAACTGAGCACCGTGTAGGCCTACTCGTTAAAAAAAAACTATTTCCGTTGATATAGGTTAATATTGTCTTTTTTTTTTAGCGCAAAAAATATCCTTTCTTTCGGTCACAAAAAATTAATTTTTTACTTATTAATTCAAACGTTATTTTTGTACCCTATTAATTTATTTATAATTTATATGAGAGTGATAGGGAGTTACAATTACAAGGTTTTGTTTCGCTAGGCCTAATAATTTTTTCACATTTTTTAAACTTGATCACTGTCTTTTTTTAGACTATTCTTTGACCTCAAGGTTCTTTGGCGAAACAAACATGTCTTCTATGGAAGGTTTCATTCCTAATAGCCATGGATAGATAACGTTTTAAAATTATAATTAGTTTAGTTATTGGGTCATAATATATCAAAATGTGGACGTTTATTCACAGCATTCCAAGGGGTATGTATAACTACAGCTTTACTTTGCGTCAAATTGTTTTTGTAGATCCTTGATTTCTAGGTGAAATTTAAATTTTATTTAGGCCTAACTTCAACTTGTTTTGATGTTAGTCTTGTCTTGTGTACGAGGCATATTTTACCGATCACAAGCCGATCGTCATGTAAATCAAGCGTCGTGGAGGATAAAAATTCATTTTTTTCCAATCTCGTTAATAAATATTTTTTCTATTTTGTTTTGAATTATTAAAACTGCTTGTGTTGCATTATTTATTTGCTGAATATACGATTTATCTCGATTTAAAATTGTTATTATGGATAACATAAGGAAACTGCGCTTAAATTGTCACTAGACTTTTTATTAACTTGTTTTTTCTTCTCCGCTACTGAGTGCGTTAGTTAGTGTAGAACAGTCACACCTGTAGTAGATCTTATTTTTACAAAACCACGATAAATTAAAGAAAATAAAGTATTTTCGAAGCTTAGTGCCTCTTAACGGCCGTGGTCCCTGACTACAAGTCCTTATATCACATAATTATACTGTCATATCTTGTGAATTTTAATTTTTCGCTTTTGGTTTTTTATTTAAAAATATTAACCCCAAACGTATTTACTACGTTATAAGAGTTGCGTTTGCTAATTAAAATATGTTTTAACTTAATTTTTTTATCACATAGTGGTCGGCCATGAATGGCGTCACACTCGTAAGGGGGAGAGGGTCCGTAATTTTGTGACGGTGTGTGACGAGGGGGAGGGCTCAGATGGTGCTACGTCACTCTTTTGCATTATAAAAAAGCAATGCTAGAAAACGAATTTTAGACGTTTTTTTCGCGTTTTTGAAAACTGTTTTAATAAATTGCAATAGGAATTGATTAAAATAGTGTATTTTGACAGAAGTCAGACAAGATTTTGAAAAATATCGATGTTTTAAGAAAAAAGCAACTGCAATTTTGAGGGAGGTCGTAGGCTGAGGTTTGACGTCATTTTAGGGGGGGAGGTCTGGCTTTTTGTGACGATGTGTGACGGAGGGGAGGGGGGGGGGTCGAGTTAAAAAAAGCGTGACGTCATTTAAGGATGATCACATACTGTATTGTTTTTAATTTGAATTTTGATCAGAACTAAATTCAATATTCTAATGTGTTTTGTCAGTTCGGCTTGCCATGTTTTGATACAACAAATTATTTTTGTTAACACGTTCACGTAATGCATACATACCTACTCAGTGAAACATAAAATATCGTGTGTTTTTTAGTCATGTGGATAACAACAACAAAGTATAGCTCACCTTGTCCGGTGGACAATTTATCGGTGGGCTTTTTTTGCAAGCATAGTTAGTTTTTTCATTTATGCATAATCGACACTGCGCAGGCTCGTTAAGAAGGCTGGGCTTGATATTTCCTGGAATATTATTAAAACAGTTGCTAGATTGTCTACGTGATTAGCATTATAATGAGGGCATAATAGATTGTCTACGTGAGTAGCATTATAATGAGGGCATAATAGATTGTCTACGTGATTAGCATTATAATGAGGGCATGATAGATTGTCTACGTGAGTAGCATTATAATGAGGGCATGATAGATTGTCTACCTGAGTAGCATTATAACGAGGGCATAAAAGGGGATGCAACCTTAAATATTATCTCTTACAAAGTCTGAATTCGACGCTTAAATCATAAGCCGTTTTAGTTCCGTGGATCCGATTCGCGTGTGCATTATTTGTTACGAGCCGATCCGCGGCGTATGATACTCCGCTATTTAGTTGTTTTATTTTATACTTTTCAGTAATTCATAATTTGTGAATTCGACAGTACCATAGCTGCCACTGAAAATATTTGCTTTAAAACACTATCAGTAGCTCGTTATGGACGATACCCTCCCCCCCCCCCCCCCTTTCCCCAACCCATACCCCACCCTCGTGAAAACAGCCTCCTCTTAGTTACCTCCCCTAAGTTTAAAATAGTTTCAAACTAAATTATCTGCCCCTAGTAACCGTCACTAAACCCGGCATTACGACTGTAAACATTTAGCGTGAACCAAAGCTCACCAGACCATGTAGGGGTGTGGTGGTAGGGAGCGCGGTTACAGCTTGTTTTTTAGCGTCTCCCAGAAGAGAATTATATATATAGATGGTTAATTTTTTATCTACCTTACATTTTATGATTAGGTACTGGGTCTAGTTGCTTATGCGCTGGTTCGTTCACTCTATTGCACTGATGCAACGTGACATGCTGGCTGAAGGCGTTGAGTGTACGTTAATACCCCTCCATAATAGTGAGTTTTAAAAATCATCGGATACCGCCGGGATGTAATAGGGGTTGCGGGAATTTATCAAAAGCTAGTATAAACAGCATAATATTTGCTGGTAAGTAGGTCACCAACCAGTTCTACTGCTAAATAAAACCTGCATGAGCTGTAGAACTGTTTATTGACCTACTTAAAAGCGCTTTAGGCCCACAATGCTTTGATTACTATGCATTTATAACAGGTAGGTAATATTTTATTAACTTGATTAATTTTTTGATCTTTCAGTGTTTGATAATAACATATTTAGCCTTGGTGCCAAGTTAACCCATTGTGTGCAATTTGTAGAAAATTTACGTTAATAAAATTAACTTCTTCGTTTTTAATTTTTAGTGTTGGAAGGGCTTCCATCCAACACAGTTAAGTATACGTGTCAACTGGTTATGCGCCATTGAGGCCATTGACTCCGATTTCAGCCTGCTTTTCTTTTTGGATTTGCTTCCATAGCCTTTGTCCAACCAAGAACAAACACAATGTAGCAGTTGTTTGATTTTAGAGTTGTCTCTCCTTGAAGAGTGAGTGGTGTCCCTAGATAACGAGCCTTATCTACCCGAGGGTTCGAACTCGAGACTTTTTCGTTTTAGCAACCATAAAATTAACTGAAATCGATGTTGCTCTTCAGGGTCCTTAAATGAACACTTCACTGTTCTTGTTCATCAAAACACTGATATAGAATTCACTTTACCTAGAGGGTTGTTTTAGCGATAATGAGATTATTTAAATATCGCACTGCTGACAAATTATGTTATGCTAAAACAATTTTGTTTCGAAGATGATATGACGAACACATAAATCTATATATATATATATATATATATATATATATATATATATATATATATATATATATATATATCTTCTGGGAGACGTTAGAAAAGAAGTCCCCTCTCTTCTTCACTGGGCGTAAATCAACCTCCCCCACCCCCACATGGTCTGGTGAGCTGTGGTTCACGCTAAATGTTTACATTCGGAGAGACGGGTTTAGTGACGGCTACTAGGGGCAGATAACGTAGTTTGAAACGATTTTAAACTTAGGGGAGGTAACTAAGAGAAGGCTGCTTTCACGGGGGGGGGGTGTAGGGTAGGGGTTGGGGGAAAGGAGGGTGGGGGTAGTATCGTCCTTAACGACCTACTGATAGTGCTTTAAAGCAAATATTTCAATGGCAGCATTGGTACTGTCAAATTCACAAATTATGAATTACTGAAAAGTAGAAAACAAAACAACTAAATAGCGGCGTATGATACGCCGCGGGTCGGCTCGTTTATTATATTTTTATAATGTAAATCAGCGTGTTTAAAAAGTTTTAAAAGTATTCTATACTATTAAACTTAGAAGGAATAACGATGTATAAATATATAACGACAAGTAATTTTAATAGTTACTAAACTACCCTTGCAGCTTTGAAAAGAGGCATCACTCAATTGAAGAAATGAAGTACTTCTTTCGCCGTGTTCACATAGAAGATCTCCAGCTCTTTGGACGACATACCTCGTCTGATAAATCCTGTTCAACCCTATTTTAGCTCTAAGCAGATCACAGCTACACGCCAGAACTTTGCTATCAATACGTCTGCAAAAATATAAATAACTCTTGTAACTAAATTAGTATTTGAAACCCGTGGTTAAATGATTCTTCAGCTTGTGTCATTGCTCAGGGAATAATTAATTATTTCTATAGCCGGAACAAAAAATAAACTTGAGCAAACATAGCTGTTTAACAATTAATTTTTTTTTCTAAAGCCTGGATGTTACGTTCGGGTAGGTTTCAACTCAAGAGACGATTCGTGTTTACTTCAATACTTTTATTCAGTCTCAAATATGTACATTTTAGCGTAGCTCTCGTCCTACCCGCTATCAACTCACCCCAGACAATTATTCAGTCCAGCTATTATACCGCATTCGACCTTGGGATAACAATACACAAACACACCGGGGTTAACAATATTCTAGGGTAAACTCAACTCACACACTCACTCTCCCCTAATTCTAGATTATTCTATCATATTCTAGTATAACCTACAACTGACCCGTAACACGAAAAGCTTTCCCCAGCGGTCAATTGGATCGCTGGAAACTACCGTAATTTAGAAAAATACGTTCAAGTAAGGTCGCATTTTATTTTGTCGACACATCGATTAAACAAACCAGTCCATCCCTTGCCCTAACAAATATTCACAATCGTATATAATGATTGGCCAAATTAGTCCGACCGTGGGGGTCGGTGTGGTAAAACTCATGGTTTTGACAGTCCCGAGTTCGAACCCAGATCACGGCAGATGAGGATCAAAAGCGGGGGACAGCAACCCATCCAGGTGAGACAACTCCAAAACTAAACAAATCATGCCTTGTAAGTTGTTCTTGAGTCAACAATTCAATATGGATGTTATCAGTTCAATTTAACAATTTTTTTCGGCGGCTTAACACACGTACCGTGTTTAAAAATAAATTTTTCAGATAAATATTCAAGATTATTCAGATTATTATTAAGAACATTTTTACCAGTAGGAATTAGCTTCTGAATGCAAACTAAATCCTAGCATGGTTGTTTTTTTTTTGTTATGGCTATCAGTATGAATAAACAGACTTACAATATAACTGGCACTGCTACTTTCAAGAACACGGTGTATTCGTCAATAGTTTCTACACTATTTCCTCGAAAGTCGCTGTAGAGAATGAAAAGAAATCTTTCAGAGTTTTTACATGCATACATTAGACCACGGGTTGGGAGAGAAATAAAACTGGGAGGACATTCCTTAGACCGTTGTGTTAATCTTGTGGTTGTAGCGGAGGACGGGTGTAAACTAGTCTATAAAATGAGCTGGGAAACTGCCCTTTATTCGACATTGTATCCATTCTTCTTTCCTTCTGTCAACGTTACAGACACTTTGTCTTCGATTTTAGAGGTAGACAGCGGCGTAGCGAGGGGGGAGGGGGAGGGGGATGCGGACCGCACCGGGTGACACCATTTATGGGGGGGGGGGGTGACACCAAGGCAAAAAATAGCAAAATATATAAAATATATAGAGAAAAACTTAAAGAGGGGGTGCAAGTCAAAATTTTGAGGGGAGGGGGGGTGCAAATCAAAAGTTTGAGCGGGGGGGGGGGGTGCAAATCGAAAATTTGAAAGTTTGTCCCCGGGATCTGGGGGAGGGGAGTGACACCATTAAGTGCCGCACCGGGTGACACCCGACCTCGCTACGCTACTGGAGGTAGGTGGGTGTGGTTGGCTGGGGGACTATGCTGTGAATGTTCAGAACCCTAAACATTATGTTGCTTCAATAATAATCCTTGATTCTCTTTGATTTAAATCGATTAAAGAACACTTGAAGTTTAACACAGCTGGGCACGAGTCTGTAAGACGCACCCCAGTCTACTTTCTATGAAGGGTAGTCGGCATACGTTAGGGAAAAATATTCGTCTAACCACACTGGTCTAGCGGTAGAGAGCTAGACTGCTAACCCGTTAGTCTCGAGTTCGAATCCGGGTTCAAGTCAGTAGAACGTCCCTGAGTCCACCCAACTCTGTTGGGTACCTAACTCATGTTAGGGAAAGTAAAGGCGGCTGGGCATAGTGCTGGCCACACTATCTCTTCATACTCCGAATTCAAAGAAACAAGTGAACTCTACTTCACTTGCCCCATAGACCGTCAGGTTTGAAAGGGAAACTTTACTTTACTTACACTGTCCCTCTTATTCAAAGACGATTTATATGGATTTAATCTACTTCATTTGCCCTTGTAAACAGGGTAACAATGGGAAGAAATATTATTGAAATTGTGAATACCATAACCCTCCGTTACGCCATAAAAAATGAATATTTTAACACATCGAAATCCAATTCAGCATCTGCAAGTGTTTAAAATAATAGCCCACCTCAAACACCTACAGAAGAATTCTAATACTGATCTAATCTATATTTCTGGTAGAAAATAGACGTAAAATTGTTTCGTTGTTTATAAATTATGAATTTTGTGTAATTTCCACTGGATGACTTTAATAGCGCGATAAATAGAAATTCACTGTGAGAAATTTTAATTAATTAAAATAAATAATTAAGCATAGAATTAAGTCACATTTGATAACAGATTAAATTGTCATCTAGTCGTGAACCAAGCGAAAGTTTGGTCAGTTACAAGTGGTCAAAATTTCGATCTCCTATTTCCATCAAAGTCGACTGATGCAAGTGCTTGGAAAGAAATTAAATAAAAAGTTTGTAATCATGAGTTGTAAGTTCAACAATAAAAATTTTCACTTACATTTCCAGGTTAGGAATGGGTGGAACATGGAAGTTGGATAAAGAGATACTTTTAATTAAGTTGTTACCTGAATAACTGAAATATCATTATTTTAAAAATATATATATATAATATTTTAAAAATATTATATATATATATATATATATATATATATATATATATATATATATATATATATATATATATATATGTATATATATATGTATATATAAATGTGTGTGTGTGTAAGTGTATGTGTGTGTATGTAAAATAAGCCGCCAGTTAGTTGGTCATTCTTTTTTTCCGTCCTTCCTTTCCTCATTAGTACTACCACGTTTTTCTTCAACTGCGTGATTGTATAAGTCGAGATTTTCTCCCTGGTCGCGTACGCCATGGACAACAATTGAATCAGTGGCGGTTTATACCACACAATTCGATTGTGAGAGAAGGGGAATCTTGTCAGACATGTATTAGACCATTGTGCCAGTTTTGTTACTGTAGAAGAGGACGTGTATAATCTAGTCCAGTGGTTCCCAACCTTTTTCGAGTGGCGACCCCTTTTTATAAAAAGTAAGTGACCCGCGACCCCCATAGAATTAAAAAGCCGAAATTAGTATGGAAATTAATAAGCACTAAAATAAGATTTTCTAGTAGACTTTCAATACGAACTACTCTTGATAACAGTTTTAATAGCATGAGTAAAATTGCATACTATTCACTAAACCTCCGTGGTTAAGTTTTTAATTTTTAAAAAATTTTTTTAACGCCAACCTATGTCATTATAATTATCTTAATTTTGTTTTTAATCGAAGAATAGTGTTAAAAATATATTCTCGAAAAGTCAATCAATTTTACGTTTGGATATGAATGGTGAATACTACACCAAAATTAAGTCTGCAGTTTTTCATCTTACTCGGAATCATTCGGCAAATCAAAGAATTCATCTTGCAATTCATCGGGAATGCTGGCAACATCAAAGGAAGAAGAGAATGGGTAATACGTAAATCCAGATTCTTCTTTTTTCAGCTCAGAGAAATAGCGATGCAGTTCGTTTTCAAGAGATTCAAGATGCCCAGAAATCGCTTCTTTCAAAATTTTAATTATCTCACAATCAGATTCATCTACCACACCGCAGATTTTCTCAAATTTACTATATTTCCAAGATTTATTTTCTTTACCAATTTTGCAGCTTTGATAAAAATGCCCCGAGATTATCATGGAAAGTTATAATATTCGTTCATTTTCCCTGAAGCTTCAGGTTAAGCTTATCTTGATGTTCGAACACATCTACTAGGTATGATACTCTCTCCAACCACTCTATGTCGTTTTAAGTATACCAATAGTATTGTTTCCTTTGCACTTCCAAGAACAGTTTGATTTCAGATTTTAATTCAAAAACACAATTTACAACATTTCGTTTGACAGCCAACATACTGTAGTGTAGAAGAGCAGAACCTCGTGATCTATATAAATGTTTTTGCTCAGTTCTTTGAAGGCTCCAGATTTTATATAATTTACGACTTATACTAGCATGGACTCTTGATGTCGATTGGTTAGGGCAGTGGTTAAGGAGCTAAATCTTTTCTGTTTTCTGAAAGCCCGATTTTGAGCTAAACCTAGATGGTGCACCATCCGTACAAACCCCCACAGCCGTTCTAACCCATTTTAATCATCCAGTTTCAAAAAAGGTATATATTTTCTCCATGCTATCTTCACAAAAGAGTAACTCTTCTTTGCTATCATCCGCATGAATATAGACACAGACCAGCAACTGCGAACACGAACTCACGTCTGTTGATTTATCAACTTGAAAAGCAAACAATGGTGAAAGCTTAATTTCAATAAAAAATGTTTTATTTAACATTTACATACATGCAGCGTTTGATGAGATTTTCTCCTATTGTTTTTTTTTTTTGCTTGGCATTTTCTATCGCGACTTCATTTGATTCTTGCACTAATGCTGGTGAAAACTTCCTGTTCGATCAAGTCTCTGGCGTTTGCAACTAGTTTCTTACCTACGAAAAAACTCCATATATTTTTTGATGTGTTCCAAATGACTCGTCTCAAATGGCGTTTTAGTTTTGAAGATTTCATAGATTCGTGACTGAGAACAACTTTGTACAGTGCGCTTGTTTCTTCTCTATTACATTTCCAGTGATGTTAATGAAGCCGATTTTCAAAAATTCTTCTAAATATTTATGTTTTGTTTCAAATTACTAAGGTTTAGTATACCAGTTGGCGACCCCCCAGAAAGACCTTCGCGACCCCCAGGGGGGTCGCGACCCCCAGGTTGGGAACCCGTGATCTAGTCTATTAAATGAGCGGGGAACTCGAGTGTCTTGGACCGATCTAGTGTCCTCCCTTCTTTCCTTTCGTCATCGGTACAGCCACTTTGTCTTGGCTTTTATAGGTTTAGAATGTGTTCGGATGTGGAGAGATAGAGCTTTAGAATGTGTTCGGATGTATAGAAGTTCTCACCCTGGCTGAGTATGACCGGGGGGGGGAGGGGCGTTGGGGGGGGGGGTAATGTCGTTAGGTGGTGATTTAAATACAGTTAAAATGCACACTTATCAAAATGAAGAACTCGATGCGAAAGAGAGAGTAGGAAATAATATATCTCGCCATCACCGTAAAACCACGAACCACACGCCGAATCAAGCCAACTCACACACCCAAACTCCAATACGACACAGGTACCCCGCCCTCACTCCACCTGATACGCTAGACCATAACCCTCCATCCCCCCCTCCACCCTCTACACGTCCCGCAACCCGCGATTTCACTGTATGTTATAGCACAACCCACACATATAACTCCACACTCACCATTAAAATCCAAGAACTCATCTCACACATACACACTACTTTCTACACATCACTAACACCACATAGTACATCACACAACACATACAAACGAACAACAATTACTTAGTTTTTTTAACATTAAAAATACGGCTGTATGTATTATGTGTTTTTCAGGTTGATATAGCAACCAAAATCGTAGCACTGATCGTTGCATTAACCATAAACCTGTCTTAGATTTAATTTCACAATCCCCCACGTAAATATAATACAGCATAGCAAAAATGGCGCAACGCTGTAATGGATGTCCACCGATATTTCCCCTTCCCCGTGGTGAAATGTTACCCCGACCCAGGAAGAAAAATATATCTCCTGCCGAAAACAATTAAGTTTTTTAATTGCTCTTCGTAAACTTATACCTAATTAGCCGTCAAGTAGATCATGCCATATATAGACTTAAATATTTAGCGTGAATTGAATATCTTTCTAAATTACCTCCCTGGCATAAACATCATACATTTTAAATAATTATTTTTATTCGCTCTAAAATTATTGATATGTTTCCATTGTTTTTCGAGGAATCTAAGGCAGGATATAATTTTGCATTGATCGGTTTGATTTTTTTTTAAAACTATGTAAATGGCAAAATCATTTTCTGCAAGTTCTTTTGTTGACGTACGCAAAAGAACAGGAACGTTATCAACTACCAACAAACCAAGGCCTTCCATAATAGACCTACTTCAGAACTTGTAGTAAGACAATGAGATGCATGTAATGCCTGACACCTACTGTTTACTTTTAAATTTTTAGATTCCATAACGCTGAAGGGAAGGAATATATATATATATATATATATATATATATATATATATATATATATATATATATATATATATATATATATATATATATATATATATATGATTTAGTGTTTGGCATTTAATTACTTTGCTTGTTTATTTAAAATGTGTGTATATATATATATATATATATATATATATATATATATATATATATATATATATATATATATATATATATATATATATATTTAATAGATGCCTACCCGTGCTTTACCACGGTGAATCTTTTTTAAATATACCAAATTGGGAATAGAACAAAACTAAACACAAAGGCAAACACATAAGAAAACACAAACACAATGCAAACAAAGAAACAAAAGAAAATACAAACACAACGCAAAATGAAAAGAAAACACAAACACAATGCAAATACAAACGTTACAAAATATAAAACAAAAGCAAACACAAACTCAAACGTCATTCACAAACAAATACGAAAACAAACATATATTAAACCGCATTTCATCGTGGTTTTTTGTTTTGTTATTTTTTGTTTTTAATTTACAAATCTATTTTATTTTAAATCGATAAAATATATTTAAAATTCAAATCTCGAATTGTAAAAGTATAATAAGAAAAAAAAAACAACAGATAATCACAAATTGAAACGAACAAAAAATTTGAAAATAACTTTACATATTTTGAAGTTTAAATAAGTTTAGGAAAGTCTCGGGGTGGATAATAGATATTCTGTTTTCAGAAATATACCTGAAAGCCATTTGAACATTTACAAAATAAATGAATAATTATATATATATATATATAAATATACATATATATATACATATATATACATATATATATATATACATATATATATATATATATATATATATATATATATATATATATATATATATATATATATATATATATATATATATGATTTAGTGTTTGGCATTTAATTTCTTTGCTTGTTTATTTAAAATAAACGTAGAGGGTGTTTAAATACATAAATTTAATCAAATGTTTCATTTTATTCGACAACATATTATACCTTTTTAAACAATGCTTAATTATCGATAAAAAATGACCTACAAACGCCTTAATTGTGGTAAGTTCTTGAAATCATCTTTTCCGATTTCTGTGATGCGGTTTTTAAAAAGCGACCTACAAATAAAAATGCTTTGTATCTATTATTAGAAAAGGGTTACAATCTTACATTTTTTTAATGAACTAGACATATAACTGGTTGAATGCAACGGGCACAAGGCTGATACTGTATTTTTAAAAAATCTATACCGAAACCAAGAAGTCCACCTCAACCTAAATGCAAATCTAAACCTTAACATTTAAACTTTAACCATTATTTTATCTGGATGCAAAGTTAAACCAGAATCGGTAATTTATGTCGAAACGAAACTTCAATCATTCAGCACCGTAAATTAAATCGAAATGTAACCGGAAATGAAATTTTTAACCGAATTGGTGCTAAAACCGAAACCGGAACTTAACCGGAAATGCACTTGAACTTGAAGCGGGTGTTTACCTTAATTTTTTTTTTAACTGAACATGAAATTTAGAAGGAACCATAACTTTTACAGCAACCTCAACATAAACCTAAACCCCCCCTCAAACTTTCGAATTGCACCCCCCCTCTCAAGATTTTAATTTGCACCTTTCCCCCCCCCCCCACTCAAACTTTCAATGTGCACCCCCTCAACCTTTCAATTTATTTTTCCAACCCATTTTGGCGCCCCTATGGTCGGCGCCCGGGGAAATATGTCCCCCCGCCTCCCCTCGCTACGCTACTGACCTGAACCGTCATTTTTGTAAGCGTACTTCACGGTATACCCTATTTAATACACGGCCCCCATAGGTGAAATTAGTTTTACTTACAGAGTATCCGTGTTGATCGGAAAGTCATATGGCACACGGGTAAAACCTCTATTTGCGCAGTTGATGTTCATACCACCTGAGCAAAGGCATCTTGAGTTCGCCTCCACATACCCGTCCTTCAGTTTACAGGCCTGGGCTCTGGCGCCTGTCGTCTGGGCGGAACACAATGTCTCCAGGCGAATCGAAAGTACGAACAGCAGTGGTCGTAACGTGAGTCGAATGTGTAAGTTACCTCTATTGTATTTCATTCTTTTTTGTTTTTGTTATTGCAATGTTCTTCTGAGATTCATTAATTGATAGTAGGTTAAGTTATATAAAACCCATAAGCTGAAAAAAGCTTAGAATACAGCTTTATATGTAATAAATCACAGAGATGTATGATATATATATATATATATATATATATATATATATATATATATATATATATATATATATATATATATATATATATATACAAAGCAATGTATGTTTTTATATGTGCTATTTGGCACAATGGCTTCTGTTAAGACCCTGCTAACATCGAATGAAAATAAGCCGTTAAAAAGCCGTTTAGAACTATTTTATCAATTCAAATATTTTTTAAAACTGTGCTAAACCTTGAAATCAATCGGATAATCCAGAGATAGTAAAACAATGAAAGTCAGAACTTTTTTTTTCCTTGATAAAATACTCAATAGTGCTCAATGGTGTATATTTATATTTATTTAATGGGTTTTTTAAAGTAGGGTATCCAAGCAAAATTATTTTTAAAAAATCGAAAAATTATTACATTTTGTTTGTTTAGATTTTAATCACAGAAAATGAATACAATAATGGTAGAATTACGCCATATTTTTTATAGAACACTGCTTTTATTTAAAAACTTTATCGGCAAAGTTTTGAGAACAAATTACTAAAAATCGGGGCTTTCATTATATCAGTTACAGCTAGTCTATGTTTTTCTTACCAAAGAGAACCTTCATTTTATAAATAAGGCTTGATGAAAATAATGGAAATGTAGCCTTAAACTTATCAAATTACTTTTAAGTTTTATGAAACTTTTATAACATTGATTTTAAAAATAATAATTGTTTGGATTATTTTCTGGTTTCCTTTTTTAATATTGTTTTTACAATTTTATGGCAAAATCTAAAAAAAGACTAACATTAAGGATAAAAGGATTATCGTCTACATGGTCATCTATATTTTATTTAATATCGATCTAACAACGCGTAACTCATCTAATAACTCAATAATGATAATGTTAAGTTGTGTACAGTTTGCTGGAATTTCGGTTCATAACACTTACTACCTAGGATTACAGGAACATACATATAAAATCGTTTTTAAAATACCGTTTTATGTCATCCAATATAGAATAAAGATACTACCCGAATAATTTAAAAACCTTGTTGGACAGAATTATTTATAAAAAAAATAGATCTAATTTCTTTTTGCAATGTGATTATTTGTTGACATCCTGTTTAAGTGTAATGCTTTATGGTTTAGTGCACAATATCAGATTGTGTGAAAAATTTGCAAATGCCAACAGGACATTTAAAAGAAAAAAAAACTTGGTTAATTTTATGTGTTTATTAATATTAATATATTAATAAACAATAATAATATATAATAATAATATATATAATAGTATATAATAATTATTATATAATAATATAATTAATATAGGGTACTTATTTCGAATCACATAGTAGACAATTTTTAATTTTTAATAGCCCCGTTGTTTATTCGTTTGGGATCGTATTTTAGGTTAGTGACCCCCCTCCCCCCTCCGATTAGGAAAGGTAAGGTTAGGTGGGGTGGAGCTACGGTTGGCACGGGAAGCCCGCCTCTAAGCGTGATTGAGTGTCAGTTCATCACTTTTTTTGGTTTGAAGAATACAAGTTTTATTTCCTCATGGACTTCTTCTTCTTCGTTCTTAATTTTTAGTGTTGGGAGGGATCGAGCCTTATCTGCCAGGGGGTTTGAACTCGAGACTTTTTTTTCGAATTTATCTACCATGAGCTTTGCCGACTCGACCATGCTTCCATCACAATTAAGGATTACGTGTCAACTGGTTATGCGCCATTGAGGCTATTGACTCCGATTTCAGCCTGCTTTTCTTTTTGGATTTGCTTCCATAGCCTTTGTCCAACCAAGAACAAACTACAAGGCAGCAGATGTTTGATTTTGGAGTAGTCTCTCCTAGAAGAGTGGCTGTCCCCAGGCTACGAGCCTCATCTGCCCCAGGGTTCGAACTCGAGACTTTTCGGTTTAGCAACTATGAGCTTTACCGACTCGACCACGCCGACCCTCCTCATGGACAAGAACTTATGCTCTAATTGGGTCAGCTGTGTAGGTACACACAAGATGAGTATTCGGGCTTTGTGTAGGTTAGCGTTGTCGAAATTCCGAGGACTGTGGATTGAGGCTTTGTGTAGGTTAGCGTTGTCGAAATTCCGAGGACTGTGGACTGATGCTTTGGGTAGGATAGCGTTGTCGAAATTCCGAGGACTGTGGACTGAGGCTTTGGGTAGGATAGCGTTGTCGGAATTCCGAGGACTGTGGACTAAGGCTTAGTGTAGAGAAGCGTTGTCGAAATTCCGAGGACTGTGGACTAAGGCTTTAGGATAGCTCTGTAGCATTCAGTGTTTCTTCAACACTTTTTTCTCCGGGTGTGCACTTGAAATTTTTGGGGGGCGGTAGACTTTCTTCGGGGGAGGGGGGGGGGGGCGGACACTGTTAAAAGTATATATTTTCTATATAAATTATATAAATTTCATTTCGTTCGGGGGGGGGGGGGGGCGGTAGAATTGTTTCAGGGGGGGCTTTGCCCCCCCCCCCCCCGAAGAGATGCCTAGAAGAAGCTCTGGTAGCAATCTCAATGTCTGTGGACTGAGGCTTTGAGCATGATAGCATTGTAGGATTTTCGAGGACTATAAACTGAGGCTTTGTGTAAGATAGCTTCTCAGTTAGCAAGTGATGATTTACAACACAACAGTAGTAGCGTTTGTTAGCGCCAACTCGTTTCATTATAGGCCTACACTGAACATTGTATTATGGAACTTTACTGAATAAATCTATTATAGAGTAGAGCAGAAATACAAAAAAATCATAAAAAACGTTTTATGTACTAATGCACTAAAAAGTAGAAAATAAATTATAGACTACTATTTAAATAACAATAAAGAAAAGCGCGGTTTACATTAGTATGCATTGGATACCTTTACTAATGTTTAAGAAGAGACCCACGCTTTTCTTTAGGGGGCCTATAGTTATTTAAATATTAGTCAAATAATTTATTTTCTACTTTTTAGTGCATTAGTAGATTTACATAAAAGCTTGTTATTCAAACGTTTTGATGCAATTTTTTTACATGTTTTTTTTTACAGTAGATTTTCATGACTAAAAACCATTGCACGCCTTTTGAACATTATGAAGCGCTATTGAACGTGTGGTGTGGTTGGATAGAAATGCCTACTAATTTGGTCAAAATTGTAATTAATTCATAGAAAAATTAATTAGGCATCCAATTAAGTCAAATTTAATTTTAGATTGCTTTGTCTTCATATCTTGACCCACGTGCCAACTGTGACCGTATCTGTCAAGTAGAAGGGTCCGGCGTTTCGATCTAGAAAGACTGACGACTGACGAGGAAGTGAGTTAAATAAAAGCTTGTAAAAACTAGGTCATGGGGTTTAAATTTGCATTGTTAATTAAAAATACTTGATCTGAAAAGTTTTGTAAACAAAAAAACTTTAAAGTGGGGCTGTCAGAAATCGATCACGGAGTTCCTGCACAGCCAATCAATGTCTGTCTTACGAAAGTGAAACATCGGGTTATAACTTTGGCTTGATAAAAATAAATAGAAATGTAGTCTTAAACTCAACAAATTATTTTCAAGTTCTCTGGATCTGCAACTTTTATAGCATTGATTCTAAAAATATTAAATTTCTAAATTAATTTTAGGCTTAAGTTTTTATTTTTTATTATTATTACGGTACTAAATCTTTAAAAAAAGCACGTTTTTATTCCATGTCAACAACATTACGGAAGGATTCTTGTCAACTCGCTGGTGTCCATTATGCAGGCGTACATCTAACCTAGTTAATTATCGTGTTGGCTTAAAAGGCATGCGTGTAGTTCAGGTATCGGCAACCTGCGGCTCGCGAGCCACATGCGGCTCTTTCGATGTCAAAATGCGGCTCTCCAGCTCCTTGCACTAATATTAATAGTTATATTATTTCATTTTAATAATTCCAAACAAATATTAAACTGTAAAGATACACACGTTTAAACAGGATGAAAATACTCGTCTGAGAACGGTGAGAATAGGTGCATTAGAAAGTATACGGACAGCTAATAGCCGCGTGGGCACCAGGCCCAGCGCTTACAGCCGTGTTATGGACACCCCCGTGGCAATAATTCAATGCTTGCCACTACCTAAGTGCCGACTTTTTTGAATATCGTTAAATAAGAATGTTATTTTATTCAGAATGCATTTCACTATCTGTCAATAGTCATTAATTTGACGTGAGTGACGTAGTTTTTTTTTTAGTTATTAGCTTTCTGCTGTCGAGCTGGGTACTGGACGGTGGGGTACAAGTTTACCATGGTCTCTGTGGGGTGGAAGATATTTTTTATGACTAATTTTGATTTTATTACTCTGGCGAAACATGTGTATGTTTTTAAATGAATACATATTGTTTCATATTTAAAGCTATTTATTTTAAATAACAATTCACATTATTTACATAATCCTAATCAAATAGGTACTAAATATTAAAAAAAGAATGTGGCTCTTTAAAAACTGAAAAACTTTGTAAATTGTAACTTTTGGCTCTTCCGTCTCAAAAGGTTGCCTACCCCTGGTGTAGTTGATTAAATTACAGCTAACTATACCACTTTAAGTTAAAATCCTTTGTAATGCAGGAAGTACAATTTCCCTAGCTTATACAATCTGGAAAATGTAAAGGCTAAGATTTCTTTGTTTTTTTTCTGCATTCACGGTGATTATTTTTTTTTAAACTATCGTCTGTCCTTGTATGGTGCATTAGTTCCAAATACAATGTCGTTTTGTTTTGAAGAGGTGTGATTTGTTTTTGATGCAGCTTTAAAAAAGATAAATTGTAACTATATATATATATATATATATATATATATATATATATATATATATATATATATATATATATATATATATATATATATATATATATATATATATATATATATATATATATATATAAGTATATATATATATAATATTTTATATACATAATATTATATACGAGCCGACCCGCGGCGTATCACACGCCGCTATACGCCGCTATTTAGTTGTTTTTATTTTCTACTTTTCAGTAATTCCTAATTTATGAATTCGACAGTACCACTCCTGTCACTGAAAATATTTGCTTTAAAACACTATCAGTAAGTCGTTAAGGACGATAACCCCACCCCCTCCTTTTCCCCAACACCTAACCCCCCCCCCCCCCCCGTGAAAGCAGCCTCCTCTTAGCTACCTCCCCTAAGTTTAAAATCGTTTCAAACTAAATTATCTGCCCCTAATAGCCATCACTAACCCAGCTCTACTATCGTAAACATTTAGCGTGAATCACAGCTCACCAGACTTCCTAGAGAGGAAGAGAGGGGAATGCAAGGCGAGCTTACAGCTTGTTTTCTAACGTCTGCGAGAAGAGAATTATATATACGAGCCGAACCGCTGCATATCATATGCCACTACTTAGTTGTTTTATTTTCTACTTTTCAGTAATTCATAATTTGTGAATTCGACAGTGCCAATGCTGCAACTTAAAATATTTGCTTTAAAACGCTATCAGTAGGTCGTTAAGAACGATACTACCCCCACCCTCCTTTCCCCCAACCCCTACCCTACACCCCCCTCCCGTGAAAGCAGCCTCCTCTTAGTTACCTCCCCTAAGTTTAAAATCGTTTCAAACTAAATTATCTGCCCCTAATTGCCGTCACTAAACCCGGCTCTACGAATGTAAACATTTAGCGTGAACCACAGCTCACCAGACCACGTAGAGAATTATATATATATATATATATATATATATATATATATATATATATATATATATATATATATATATATATATATATATATATATATGTGTGTGTGTGTGTGTGGGTGTGTGTGTGGGTGTGCTTGTTATAATTGAAAGAGATATACATATTAGTTTCTTCTGTATTGCATACGAGAGTGTTTAGTATTGAAATGAATCGGTTGGATGTACACATAATCGTAAGATATGAATATTAAGAAACCAACAAAAAATTAAACAGTTGGTAGTTAACGATGTAGGCTATATGTTGTAGGCCTATCCACAGCTGATGTAGAGGGTCTATTCAGCTGGACAAGATTTAACCACAATGACAGTCACAAGTCATTTAATGGGGACTTGAGTTCGGGTCGTCATTTTGTTGCCATTGTAATAGCTCAGGTTGATGGTTGATGGTTGATGGTTGATGGTTGATGTAAGCTTTAATTGTCCTACTTCTTTATTATTGCCCTACTTCTCCCAGAAATTCCCATTTCTCCCCGATTGTCCCTCTATCTCCCAAAATGTCCCACTACTCCCCGATTGTCCCACTACTCCCCGATTGTCCCACTACTCCCCGATTGTCCCACTACCCCCTGATTGTCCCACATCTCCCCGATTGTCCCACTACCCCCCGATTGTCCCACTATCTCCCAAATTGTCCCCCTACTCCCCGATTGTCCCACTATTTCCCAAATTGTCCCACTACTCCCCGATTGTCCCACTACCCCCCGATTGTCCCACTATTCCCCGATCGTCCCACTATCTCCCAAATTGTCCCACTATCTCCCTAATTGTCCCACACCTTCCCGATCGTCCCACTATCTCCCCTATTGTCCCACTACTCCCCGATTGTCCCACTACCCCCCAATTGTACTACACCTCCCCGATTGTCCCACAACTTCCCTATTGTCCCACTACCCCCCGATTGTCCCACTACTCCCCGATTGTCCCACACCTCCCCTATTGTCCCACACACCCCCGATTGTCCGACACCCCCCCCCCCCCCTGATTGCCCTACCACACTGTCCCACCTCCTTTTGCGTGTCCCATTACTCACCACCCGTCCTCACATCTCACCAACATGATTTTTAACATCCACTACCGCTATTATAGTGAACCAATTTTATTCAACTTTAAAGCAATAAATATTCTTACATTTTGCACATATTTATTTTATTTAGAAAAAAAATAACCGTATGTAGGACTTCTAAAAATGGTCCGCTACATCTGAAATGAAATCAGTGCAAAAAATAACAATTTACAACATAATGGATATTTATTATCCATTAAGAGTGTGTATCATAGTCAGGCGAATATTAAAAAAGTCAGAGGTAAAAATTTAGTTAAAAATGCGTATGTAACATAACATGCTTACCATTTTCCTCATCGTCATTTTCTGTATTGAGTTTAAAAAAAATAATAAGTGATTTAAAATTGTTGATTTTCGCAGAGGAATAAAAATTATTATACTATATATATGACTCATGTAAACAACCATATATATATATGTATATATATATATATATATATATATATATATATATATATATATATATATATATATATATATATGTATATATATATATATATATATATATATATATATATATATATATATATATATATATATATATATATATATGGTGACAGGACAAATGATCTCAGGACAAATAATCTCAGACAAATTATCTCAGACAAAATATCTCACGGACAAATGATCTGAGATATTTCGTCTGATTTGTCCATGGTAACATTTGTCCTGATATATTTTGTCCTGGTATCTTTTGTCCTGGGATCATTTGTCCGTGATATATATATATATATATATATATATATATATATATATATATATATATATATATATATATATATATATTATATATATATATATATATGTATCATACATTTCTCTCAAACATACCGTTCATTTTTCGTCTTTTATTCTTAGACTTTTTTATATGCTTAAATCTTGCATTAATTTTGCAAGTTATTACAAGCATAACGTTAGCGTAGTTGTTTCGTTAGCCTCTAACTTACCAGATTTAATCCTATCTTCAATTATGCCGACAATCATAACAGCCAATGCAACAATGAAGAAAATGTAGACTATATTTGCTTCTGTTATTGGAGAGGGCAGCACCAAAATATAGTCTTCAGGACTAAATGGTATTGGTATGGAATTTAAACCTGTTGAGAGACCAGAGGTAATTATGTCCCCAGGCATAACACTTCCACACCCATCCGTTACCCCCCACGGTCATCATCCCCCGTCCCCTATGATTAAACTTGCCCCCAGGCTAAACAAGTGAAATGTTATGAACCATCATTAATTAATCCTCAGTCGTACAGAGTTAGAGCTAAGGATTAGGATCTCTAAAGGATCAGTTTCGGTTAGATTAAGTTTGATGTTGTAGGGTTATAGTATTGAACAGCGTTAAAAATAAGACTGGAGTTAAATAAATCTTAGAAATTGCGTGAAAACGTATGTTTAGGATTAGGGTAAGGGCTAGAAATATAAATAGGATTAAAGTAATTTTCAAAGGGGAAATAAAGTCATGGGGGGGGGGGGGTGGTGAGAGTAACTGACAAATGTTATGAACCATCATTAATTAATCCTCAGTCGTACAGAGTTAGAGCTAAGGATTAGGATCTCTAAAGGATCAGTTTCGGTTAGATTAAGTTTGATGTTTAGGGTTATAGTATTGAACAGCGTTAAAAATAATCTTAGAAATTGCGTGAAACGTATGTTTAGGATTAGGGTAAGGGCTAGAAATATAAATAGGATTAAAGTCATTTTCAAAGGGGAAATAAAGTCATGGGGGGGGGGTGGTGAGAGTAACTGACAGGTGTAACTTATCCTAGACCCGACAATCACAATGGTTAACTATTTGAAACATCATACATAAAATAACAGCAGTTTTCTGTGTGTAGCTGAAATACATTCGTGTATCATGCATTGTGTACCTTTCTATGTAAAAAAAAAACAATTATTTTTTACAGCTCAAAGGGACTGGGACGTCTTAAAGGTTGTAGATAGAGTTCCACATTAGAGAATTCTACGTCTCGACAGTACTGTTTCACGATGTTATAAAAACTCCTTTTTTTATGCCGATGTTGTGGAAACTATAAATTCTACTTCAAAATCAATATGGAAGGCAAAGTCTAAATTTAAATATTAACTTATTATTTACTACAATAAAATAGTAAGTTTGTTCACTATAAATAAAATTTAAAATTGTGTAGCTATATATTTGGAAATGCACTTTTTTTTTTTATTTCTTAAAATATAAACAAGACATTTTCATACTTCCGTAAACCTCAAGTTCGTACAATGTTAATGTCTTGGCGTCAGTTGTTATTGTTATTTTGTAAACCAAGGCATTCATATGGAAAAATACTAAGTTCGAATGATGTGTTCTAATCTTCTTGTAGAAAACCACAAAGCCCACATAGTTCGTGCATGTCACCGTGATATTAGCTGTTGCGTCTGGGAAAAAAAAGAATACTTTAATACTAGACTAGTTACTACACATTGTATAATTATGGGTTTATAAGCACAAATCGTTAAAGAAAAAGATAGACCCCCCCCCCCCCCAAATATTAAACAGACGTCACATCTCAGCAAATATGTTTTTGGTTTTAAAAGAAAAGATTTCGGCTGACCGTACCCCCCCCCCCCCCCCCTTTTGCTTAGGATACAGAAATATCTGAACTCTACTTCACTTGCCCTATGGCCCGCCAAAGTGCAACTTTTCACGTATAAACAGATACAACGTCTCCGCAATTAATCTTCTAAAAACACCGATTTCATTCTACATTTTCTCAGATCGAAACTACGTAAAATGAATCAGTGGCGGAACTAGAAAAAATGGGCCACCCCGCAAAAAATATTTTTGGGCCCCCCATATATACATATATATATATATATATATATATATATATATATATATATATATATATATATATATATATATATATATATAAACACAATACGAACATAGGATACTCATTTCTGGCCTGATCGGATTTTGAAAAAAAATGCAATTAAATATAATCACAGCAACATGTCATATTGTGTATGAGTGCATTGGTTTGTTTTGAAAATCTCTGTTTTCATTTATGTTTGCCTCATTACTGCTAATCATGAAGTCGGTCAAAAGTATATAGATCATAAAGCTTTGTATGAGTAATGGTGTCTCGTGTTATGTTTATTTTTATGTTTTTTTTTTGTATTTATATTATTAGTTTTAACTACATTTCATCATTATACTATACCATTCTTTACTACTTATTTTTTTTTAATAATAATTAAGATAAGTAATTGCCGTTTAATTTGATTATTACAAATCTGTTAAAAGGAGCTTATGAGCACCCCTATTTGGCTATTTGAAAAAGGGAAATAATTTATGGAAGTGGTTTGAACGTTTGCCTATCTTTCACAGTACAGCTCATGTGTATATTTTTTAAAATTTGTTTACGCAACAGCATGTCTTAGCTACTATATAATATCACTACTGTATTATATCTGTTATCTGTTTGTTATTTACAAAACCACTATCAAGGTGCCAGTGACGAAACTATTTTATTTCTTGGATATTAATTGTTGGAGCGCTAGTTTGTCTACACTACCACCGCTACGAGCCAGCTTAGTTGTTGAGGCGCTATCTATTCGCTTCTTGTAAGGCTAAGAGCGGGAGGGGAGGTCTGAGAAAGGAACTTAAAAGGGACAACAAAGCACCGATGTGCTTTTATCCATCAGTACCAAATTTGGGATGGTCTCAAAAAGCCGTCTTAATATCTAGCGGCCTCTCGCGCAATTGATGTTTTTTCAAAAGAATTTTGCCGACAACAGCGTGGGTTTGATTGTAGGAAAAAGAATATACAAGAGCGTGGGATGGTGTCTATAGAATAAAGATACTCCAACCGCAGCTACAGTATTCTTTTTTCAAAACAACCATCAGGTCAAAAATGCAAGAAAATTAATTTTAACTTTAAAAAAATGATTATGGGCAGCTGTGGGCCCCCTAAACGGCGTGCCCCCCCCCCGCATTGCGGGGTCTGGCGGCCCTGTAGTTCCGCCCCTGAAATGAATACATTGCGAAAGTTATAAGAAAATAATAGCAATTTATTAGAACCATTTGCTGCGTTTAGATTTCCCACTTAACACTTTCTGTTTGGGAAAGTTAAAACTAAAAGATTCACCTGCCAGTTGGCTATGTAATTGTTTTGAAAGGAACTACCCATACCTTTTCATAAAAATATTCCATATTATTTTACATACTCTCTGTAAAAGGTTTGAAGGTAGGCCACTCCAAAATATCAATTAAAATTACGCCAAATATTAATTTTAATTAACTTTTATCGTAATTTAACATGTTCTGTTGTTAAAAACAATGATTTATATGAAATATTAAAGACTGAGAACCAATTATTTATTGTGTTTTGTTTTTTGGTTTTGTTTTTAACTAACTAATTTTGGTTTGGTCTAGGTTCTAATTTTCTCAGGCAGTATATATCAACAAATGTAGTTTATCGGTAGACCTAGATACATTCATTGTGGTCTCGAATTAATGATACGTCAAGCGCATCATATTTAAAAGTAGAATATAGTGTTGGAGCCTAAGGGGTCATACATTCATGAAGTCCACACAATTTTTTAATTTGAGACCCTCTCATCTGTCAACCCGCGTTTACTTTCGGCGGACCCCCCCCCCCCCCCACCACACATCCCCAAAAGTGGACGTGCAAGAAAATTAAGTATACCTCTCAAAAATGCATCAAAATTATTAAATCATTAACATGTTATGTGTACCTTGCTATATTATTAACTTACAATTCAATATTTTCGATAAAATATCAATGGGCCACAAAAATAATATTAAAAGTGGAGCCAAGAGAGTGTTGAAAAATGTTTTTTAAATGACATAGTTTAAATTAGGCCCTATGTGATTAGCACTTAAATTAGTTAAATAACTCTGTCAATAGAAAACTAAACTGCTAAAAATTAAACATTTTATTTTTGTATTTAAAAGTATGCTTTTTTTTGTGTGCTGCAACTCGTAGAATGGCCATGTGGGCGTCCACATTGACCAGAGACCACCCCCCCCCAACCCCGCCCCGTCCAGCGTCCACAAACGTCGATTTTTTTCGGACCCACTTCCCCCACCTACACGTATGGACGTCACAAATTGATGTCCCCAAATAGAAATAATTGTTTTATGATTAAAGCTAGAGCCGAAAGCAAATACAGCGTAATGTGCGTTAAAATTTTCAATATCCGCCGGTGTTGGACGCTATTGTTTTTTTTTTAAATTAATTAAATTTGATTTGCATTGCACTATAAAATGCGTTTTAAAATTCGAATATATCTCCAAATTTTAAAACGTATTAAAAAAAAGGTTTTATTCTATATTCGGTAGTTAAAGATTATTTTCCCTAGATAAGCACGTGTTTAAAAGTTCTTCCCTAATAGCTGATTTTTCTGATCTCACGTTTTACACAAATGAATAAAAAATATTCAAACATCAATATATATTATATATATATATATATATATATATATATATATATATATATATATATATATATATATATATATATTCTTTATTTATAATGATATTTAGCAGTCGTCTCATTCAGAGATAAACCTTTAATGTAAACAAAATCAGATGGAAGTTCACTGCTGTTTAATTGTAAACGGGCCGTTGATATTAATCGCAAACAGACAACTAAGTTTTATTACCATTTAAAAATAGATCAAAGATAATTATTATAATTGCTATATTATAAAAGACATAAACACATAGCCACAGCCACAAACGTAGACAGACGTAATCATGGACATAGTTACAGTGACATAGCAATAAATGATATAGGAAATATATACTTACTCCCGCAATATACAGCAACTCTGTATATTTTATGCAATTCATTAAGTGTAACGATCATTGGATTCGAGCCATTAAACGTAATGGAATAATTGCGCCTTTCACCGTCTGTTAATATTTTGGCCATAGATTCATTATCATATGCTTCAGGGATGGTTAGATTAGCTAGTTTATTCCAAAACAATAAGTTGTGACCTGAAACGACAGCACTTTCATGTTCAGAACGCACTAAGCGATATATATATATATATATATATATATATATATATATATATATATATATATATATATATATATATATATATATATATATATATATATATAAATGTATATATATATATATATATATATATATATATATATATATATATATATATATATATATATATATAACGTCTACCGCCCCTATAATGAAACAGAATTTGTATAGAAACTATATATTATCAGTGTCCCCCCCCCTCTCCCCGAAAATTTCAGTGCTCACCCACTCTCCTCATAGAAAAAAACTAAAAGAAACACAGACCCAGAAATCTAGATTCGTTTTCTATTTTGACCGCTAAACTTCAATAACTCATGAGTATTTTGTCGAATGAGTGATTTGGTTAAGATAACGTAGGTTAGTGGCGTGTGTTTTGAATTTGGTGGAGTTGTGTAGTGGGACGTAAAATGCTGGTTGCAGTGTGGGTCGAATGGTGGGGGGCTGGGTTTGTGGTTCCTGTTTCAGTGTGGATTGGTGAGGACTTTCAAATAACATTTTCTGTTCTGATATTGTAATAGATTGAAATAATTGTGAGGTCAAGGGAACTCACTCTTCTGTATTAGTTATATTTATAATATTGTTATCTTGAGTGATGTCCCTTGTGTACTTCCTTCCGTCCTCTCTGTGTGTTTCCATCGTGATGTAGTTAGACCCATTAAATGTGTTATATACAACCACAGGCTTCTGTCGTCAATCTATTATAACTGGCGACGAAGGATAAACATCTACTAGAAAGAGCACCTACTTACGCAAAAAAGAGGTTTGCTAGAGCTTATTAGCTAATTATTTCTAGAATTATGGCGCTGTATGGCCAAATAAAAGAATTTGATGCGAATGATGAAATCATTCAAGATTACCTAGAGAGGTTAAGCTTTTACCTAGAAGCAAACAACGTGACGATAGAAGCCAAAAAGAGAGCTGTTTTGTTAACAGTCATAGGGCCTCAACAATTTAGGCTACTAAAAGACTTATGCGCACCAGCTAGTCTAACTACCAAGAGCTTTAACGAGCTGAGCAAATTGCTAACAGACCACCATGCGCCTACCCCATCAAAATTTCTATGTCGAGCTAGATTTGACGGTAGAACTCGTCAACCAAACGAGTCAATATCAGAATATGTTGCTGCTTTACGTCATTTAAGTAGATTCTGTGAATTTGGAGAAACGCTGTCTGACAGACTATGTGAAAAGTTTGTGACAGGTGTAAACAGCCCTGATATTCAAAGAAAGTTGCTGCTCGAGTCAGATCTAAAATTGGAAAAAGCAATACAACTTGCAATGTCATTCCAGCAGTCATCAGATGCGGCGAGATCTTTAGCACCTTCAGAGATCCATGCAGTAAACAGCAGGTTAGTCAATAAACATCAACCCCAACAGAGCATTCCAACTTATGCTAAACACCCTGCTCGTTCAAATCCTAGATCTAAATCTAGTAATAATTATCAAATATGTCATCGATGCAAAGGTCCCCATGCATCTCATCGGTGCAAGTTCAAGTTAGCAACTTGTTATAAGTGCAGTAAGCAAGGTCACATTGCCAAGGCCTGCTTTGCAAAGTCTTCGTCTGTTGCTAAATCTAGCCAGTCAAGACAGTACCGCAACCAAAAGCAGCACTATGTTAACTCTCACCAAGACTACCTAACCCAACCAATGAACCACTCTACCTGTGAAAATGCTCAAACTGATTCGCAGCCGGATTTCAACCTATTCTCTGTGAAATCAATAAGTCATGCTCCCATCAATGTACCAGTTTATATCAACGGTAAGAGCATCAGCTTCCAACTTGACACTGGAGCATCTCTAACAGTCATAACAAAGAAAGATTTTGACGCTGTCACAGGAGGATCAGTGTCTCTACAGCCGTGTCACAAGTGTCTAACAACATACACTGGTGACAATGTTCCGGTAATAGGAGAGTGTATGGTTCATGTAAGTTATAATGGTCAAAGTGTTAAACTTCCTCTTCTTGTGGTTGAAGGAAATGGACCGCCATTACTAGGTAGGAACTGGTTAAGTGATCTTAAGTTAAATTGGGAGAGTATTTGTTCATTGAAGAATGTAAAAGAATCTAGTCTTACTTCACTAGATAAAGTTATATCTGAAAATAAATGTGTTTTTGGTAACTCAGGTTTACTAAATGATAGAACAGTGAAGTTAAGCATTAAAGATACAAATCCAAGATACTGCAAAGCTAGAGTTCCACCTTATGCAATGAGGAATAAAATTGAAAATGAGCTAAGCAGATTAGAATCTATTGGCATTATAAAGAAGGTAGACTATTCCGATTGGGCAACGCCCATTGTGCCAGTGTTAAAGAAGGATGGTTCTATAAGAATTTGTGGAGATTATAAAACTACACTGAATAAGCAAATAGAGCTAAATAGGTACCCTATACCTAACATTGAGGAAATTTCTTTGAATTTGGCAGGAGGAGACAAATTCACTGAATTAGACTTTAGTCATGCTTACACTCAACTAGAACTGCATCCAGATTCAAAAGTCTATACGACAATAAACACACATAAAGGACTCTACCAATATGAAAGACTATGTTTTGGTATATCATCTAGCCCTGGAATTTTCCAAGCTGTCATGGACAGTATTTTTAAGGATATTCCAAATGTTTGTGTTTACTTTGACAATGTGTACATAACTGGTAAGAATGACACTGAACATCTTAAAACACTTGATAAAGTATTGAAAATTGTTGGTGAAAAAGGTTTAAAGATAAACAAAGATAAATGTCAATTCATGCTGACAGAAATTAGTTTTCTTGGTTATATATTAAGCAAGCAAGGTATCAGACCTCAACCTGAGAAAACAAAAGCCATTAAAGAAGCACCCAAACCTGAAAATACCCAACAACTAAGAGCTTTTTTGGGCTTGATAAATTACTATGCAAAGTTCATAGGAAATCTGTCTGGTAAACTATCACCACTGTACAAGCTGCTACAGAAAAATGCAACTTGGCACTGGGGTAAACAACAAGAAGCTGCTTTTAATACAGCAAAAGAGGCTTTGTCTGCTGACACCTTACTAACTCACTATGACCCAGGGAAAAGACTTGTATTAACATGTGATGCTTCACCAGATGGTGTAGGAGCAGTCTTGTCCCACATGGATGAGAAGGGTGACAGACCCATTGCTTTTGCCAGTAGATCTTTGAACCAGGCTGAGAAAAGTTATTCTCAGTTAGATAGGGAAGGCTTAGGCATCATTTTTGGTGTTAAGAAATTTCATAAGTTTCTGTTTGGTAGGAAGTTCACCATCTTTACAGATCATAAACCATTGCTAGGTTTATTTGGAGAAAACAAAACCCTACCTGAGCATGCCTCACCAAGAATTCAAAGATGGGCTATCACACTAACTGCATACAATTATGAATTGAAATACAAACCTGGATCTGAGAATAGTGCAGATAGTCTTAGTAGATTACCTTTAAAAAACCAAAGCCTGAGCTATGTACCAGAAGATGTATTTGTTCTCTTCACTATCATGGATAACTCCAATATAAATGTGAATGATATTAAAAGAGAAACACAAAAAGATGAGTGCTTAATAAAAGTATATGAGTACTGTAAGAATGGTTGGCCTGAAAAGTCTGTGAATGATGACTTAAGGCCATATAAAATAAGAAATTAAAACCCTTTGTGAAGATAATATAAAAGATGGAGAAGATGCAGTCCATTATCAGTCAGAGTTGCCTAAACAAAGTATTTGTAACTTAATAAATGATTATGGTGATATGGCAATTTCAAATGTTTTAAAGAGAATACATTAGTAAGAAGGAATGTGATCATCAAACAACTTTGCTAACATCATTAGCACTTACAGAAACTAAAAGGGTAACATCAAAAGAAGAAAAAGATTTTTGCCATTTAATACACCCACTTCAAATACTGGATCACAGTTGCAAAGTGATATGGTCCAGAATATTACTCATAAACAGTATTTTTGGTTACCAGGAAAGCACTATCAGATTACCTGAGAAAATTGATCAATCAAAGAAATCTATGTCAGTCAAGGATCTGAATAACAGCATAATACTTTCAGATGCCAATTCAAAAATAGTTCCATTAGATCATGACAAACATTCATTGAAAGAGAATTTGGTGTTAATGAGAATGTGTATCTAAGAAATTATGGGAGAAAGGAAAAATGGATACCAGGTCAAATTGTTCAATGTACAGGACCTGTGTCTTATAAAGTTAAAAATAACTTGTGCAGATAATAAGTGTGAATCTGTCAATCCCACCAAGTCTGATCAGTTGACACCAACTCAGTTTGTTCCACAACCAAGTTCTGTTGATATGAGTGAACCAAGTTGTCTGGAGTCAGAAAATGTAAATTCTGGAGTTAATGATTTAAATCCTAGACCTCCTGAGATAGAGAATCCAGATGGTCAGAATCTTGAGTCACCAAATCAGAAGCCACTGAGAAGGTCAAGCAGGACAATCAAAGTCCCAAATAAGTTAGACCTATGATTCTAAAGGTCAAAAGGACTTTGACATTATTGTTTTGTATTTTGATTATGTTGTAGCATATTGTGCATTGTTTGTAAGGATGTAATCTACCATAGTGTTCATGTTACAATATAATTGGCGATTTTAGGATACTATCAATTGTTCTATTGAGAGATGTGTTATTGTGTTCTAAGGGTAAAGGGATGTAATAGATTGAAATAATTGTGAGGTCAAGGGAACTCACTCTTCTGTATTAGTTATATTTATAATATTGTTATCTTGAGTGATGTCCCTTGTGTACTTCCTTCCGTCCTCTCTGTGTGTTTCCATCGTGATGTAGTTAGACCCATTAAATGTGTTATATACAACCACAGGCTTCTGTCGTCAATCTATTATAGATATCTTCTCCCCTTATTTTGTTTTTAAATCTGATTTTGTGAAATAATGTGGGAACGTCCTTTATGCATTACTATACATTTTATCCGATTTCCATGAAACATTGGCGAGTTCATCAAAACACCCACGGACATTTATTTGCGAAATAAATGTAAATTTCCGAGTTGCTGAGCGATTTTCCTTATAGTTATTTAAATAGTAGAGCATTATTAAATATTCAAAGAAAAAACATTTATTTTATACGTTTAGTGCATATTTATTTAAAATATTGTTATTAATTATGTTTTAATGAAATTCATTTAAAAAATGGCCTTTTGCATTGTGATTATATTGGTGTTGAGGTGGTAAGGGCAAATCCTGGTACGACAACTGATTATTTAAAACGTATTATATACGGGACTACGAGGGTTAAAGTACTGAGCACACCTTCCCTTCAGAAAAATATGAACTCTACTTCATCTGCACAGTGGATCGCTAGATCTGAAGAGGATTCTGTATGAAATAGTTTTATTTAGCGATGTTCTTATAGCAATAATATGAAGTGTTTGGAAATAGTATTATTACCACACGTTGTTAATTTGATGAAGACATTTAAAAATTATTAGAAATACATTACCATTATAACATGTATTTATATGTACCTCCATGTATAAACAACGAGCAAATAGACACGACTTTTTCAAATCGTATTGAAATGCTTCGCTCAAAAGTAGCTTTAGTCCATTGAAGTCTATAGCGGTTTGGTGCTTCTTGTAAAGATATAATCCTATATTTCGGAACTTGGAATGATTTAGTCGCATTTACGTAGACAGACAATTCAAAATCTTTCTCTCCTAGGATTTCTGTTACCAAATCATAAGGTGGTTTATTCATCGCAAATGTAATAAATTTTATCACTTTACATAGAATAGTATCAAGTAAAAAATTATTTTTAAAACAAACTTGACATTTAGTAGGAAAAAAACCCTGAAATTTAGTAGGATAGATAAGAATATTTAGAATGATAACAATAATACTATATTAAATATATATGTATTTTTAAACTAACTTAATATATCGCTAATCATAGTAAAGTTAATCAACAAGAACGTAAGTAAAATACCTGGTTCTTCGAAAACAACTAAAAGTGAGGTCATAAAAAATGATTCAAAAAATTCAACATCCACTGTGCCAGATTCGAGCTGTATGCAGGTTGATGAATCGCTATCAAACAGTTCACTGGGAAACGCTAGGCGTGCGAAAATGGATAAGTCCTCTGCAAAAAAAAATATATGGCATGACTTTATTGAAAGAAAATCAAAAGCGACGCTAGGCGTGCGAAAATGGATAAAAAATAAAAAATAAAAAAACTATATAGCATGACTTTATTGAAAGAAAACCAAAAGCAACGCTAGGTGAGCGAAAATGGATACATCTTCAGCAAAAAATAATATTTATATGGCATAACTTTATTGAAAGAAAATCAAAAGCAACGCTAGGCGAGCGAAAATGTATAAATCTACTAAAAAAAATAATATTTATATAGCATGACTTCTTCGAAAGAAAATTAAAAGCAACGCTAGGCGAGCCAAAATGGATAAATCCTCTGCCAAAAATAATGTTAATATAGCACGACTTTATAAAAAAAATCAAAAGTAACGGCAAAACGTTCGGGAATAGAAAATAATTAATCTATATTAGAAAGGGAATTTATTATTTGTGCTTGTTCAATGGTAAACGTTGTTTTACCGCCACCTTGATTGCGACCTACTCGTAGCTACCTTTCTTTCTTCTGGCCATCTAATGCTTTTCTTTAAGTTATTTCAGCTGTTTGACCAGTGGTCATCCGATCACAACCTGGTATATATGTGTGGCGAATTCGCACTGTGTACATGATAGCGAGAAACACAGACTAGTGCTCATATTGTGGGAGAAAACTTAAAATTTCCTCCCTTTGTTTTTGGATCTTTGACCACAGGTGCTTTGATCATAGCGACTTTGCTCAATTATGGTTATACCTCATGTGGTTTGACCGAAAGTGGTTATACCACAAGTCGTTTTAACCACAGCAGGGGAGATTTTGAATTTTCCAATACGTCGTTATAAAAAGATAAACGAGTTACCAAATAAAGTATATATTTCATTACATTTTAAATGTAACTACAATATCATATAATATACCTCGTTGGTCAATGTCCCAAGATTACAGTTAACATATCCCATTAGCTATATGTTGTTATATGTATAAATTGATTTCGGCAACACATACCAATAGTACAGTCATCCCCAAACCAACCAGTTGGGCAATCAGCATCGTAACACTTCCCATTTAGCCACTTGCATTTTTTATCACAGAATAAACCATAATATCCGAACTCACATTCTGTAAAAAAACGTAGTGCAACAATTTATCATCTCCGTTTGTCTTTAGAATAATATGACCATTAAATTTATACCACGCTTCTATTTACATGCATAGGTTCTCGTCAACATTGAAGTACATAATAAACTTTAGAAAATAAAGAATAATATATATTATAGACTATATATACATATACATCATACCCATACACATACACGTACGCGTACGCTTACGTATTATAATCGTTCAATAACTCGAATAAGCCGCGTCTTCATGCGCATCAAGAGGGTAAGGAAGTTTGGGACTTCATTCTATCTATTTTTTTAAATTGTAAAGTTGGGATATTCTTCGACACAATTAACGAGTATGTGTCCATTCATCATGCGCAGTATAGACCGTTAACTAAAAATGTAACCTGATTTTCTTTCTCGGTGCTCTCATAGTATTTGTCCAATCAAGAACAAGCTGTAAAGAATCAGTTGTTTGATATATTGTTTTTTTTTCCTCGATTTGTTTCTGTCTTTTGCTATCGAGCCTCTTCTGTCCTGGGGTTGGGGTTTAAGAATTTATTATAAGATTAACAGCCGGCTGTGTAAGAGTATGGGTTCATTTAGGGTTAAAAGTTTTATAAATCGAACGGTTTCCGTGATGGCATTTTGGTTTGCGTTGTGGAGTGCAACCGTCGGGCCTTTTCTAAAGAAAAACTTAGTAGTCTAGTAGGCTACTCATTACACGTTTTATAATAATTTCCGTTCTAATATGTTAGCTTTACAGTTAATTATATTATAGTTAGAAATGTAATTAAATCCCTATAATAGTAGTCAAGAATTACATTTTCATCGATTTTGATATACAATAATAAGTATTGACTTAATTTTGAGGAAAGGAAATAAAAGTAAAGAGCATACCATACTTTGGTTCGAACATTTTATTTGTAGAATCTGATGGTATCTGTGCAACAACAGATCCTAAGGAACGTCCTTCTTCTTTCAGAACAGATTCTATATATTCCTGATTGGAAATAAAGAAATAATAGCTTACACTTACACCTATTTTAGTCTAACCAAATTTTAAAATGTTGGTAGTTGACGCATTGTTTAAAGAGCAACATGTTTATTAGAAAATGAGGTGTACATGTTTGTGAATACAATTTAGCCGTCTAGAAAAAAATGTATAATAATATTAATTTTTGAATAAATAAAACTTAATCAACATTTGGTATGTAAAAAGAAAATCACTGAAAGGGGCTATGATGTTGTTTCAACAGAGAATTTTGAGTTGAATATTTTAAACCTTTTTTATTATGTTTTAGATTCAAGTAAAAAAATAAGAGTTTTGTAGAATTTAAAGCTTTTCTGACTATTACAATCCTTTTTGTGTAATATACTTTTAGTTTGCGCTTCGTGATTTCCAACAGCACATCAACTATTTCTGAGTCGAATGCTATTCAATAAATAATTTGAAAGCAACGAGAACAAAATGTTTTCTAATTTTTGAAATATCCATTTCGAACAATTGTAATCATCAATGCAAATGAAAGACACCATAAGAGCGACGTTTTAAAATCATTGTCGCAAGCAATGTCTACATTAGTTTTTCAATCAACACACACTATCAACAATCCAGTTTTGTTAACTTAATTCAACACTTGTATATTTGGAATTGTTTTTATTTACTACTTAAGTTTATTAAATGCAGTTGGCATTATTTCAAATATTTAAAAAGACAGTTGTGTGGAATTTCTTTTTAATGTTTAGTTTCTCTTTGCCTTATGCCATAATAAGTTAATTTTGAAAATAGAAAACAATATATTTATATAACACACCAACTCGTCTACAATCGTATGTGGGGTTAACATATTTAAATACTAAATCTTGATTAAATAAAAACCCATTACAAAAAAAGAACCATACAATAACCTAAATATGCAATACTTAACTATAAAAGTAACCCACTCTATTATAAATAAACGAGCCGACCCGCGGCGTATCATACGCGCTATTTAGGTCGTTTTATTTTCTACTTTCAGTTATTCATAATTTGTGAATTTGACAGTACCAACGCTGCCACTGAAAATATTTGCTATCAGTAGCTCGTGAAAGTAAAAATCCTCTTTGTTACCTCTCCTAAGTTTAAAATCGTTTAAAACTAAATTATCTGCCCCTAATAGCCGTCACTAAACCCGGCTCTACGATTGTAAACATTTAGCGTGAACCACAGCTCACCAGACCATGTAGGGGTGGTGGGGGTAGGGAGCGCGCTTACAGCTTGATGTTTTCAATCGTCTCCAAGAAGAGAATTATATATATAGATATACAGAAACGTTAACATTCGGCCACAAACGTATTTTAGTTAGACACTCAACTACATATATTAGATTATATTCTATAACACAAACAGAAAAATGTTTTACCTGAAAAAAGCTATGAGGCGATCGCGTGTGATAAAAGATGTGCAATCCATTCGATTGAAACTCTTTCCATGTGTATTTTCCAAATATGTAGCATCCAAATTTCTTGCTATTCGAAATGTACTTGTTAAATAGATTTAATTTCAGAATGCCCAAGTATAAGCCACCTGCAAGGCCTACTTCTTTTTCCCAGGAGCTTAGGAGGATATATATATATATATATATATATATATATATATATATATATATATATATATATATATATATATATATATATATATATATATATATATATATATAATTGTTTGTGTTTCAAATAATACTGTAAATGAAAAGACTTGAAACGCTATTGCTGTTGGTATTGTTTTGATCAGAAGTTTTTTTTTCCATACAAAAATGCCATCAAACAATGTTAACTACCAATAACAACCAACACTAGCAGTTTTATGACCGTGAACTTACAATACTTTTTTTACTTACCTCACTCTCTTACCGTCTACACGAATCGAATTCAAGTTGTGAATATAGACATAACAGAAATATTCAAAACCATTCATTTCGATACTTGGTAACCTGTCAATTTGTTTTATTTTTTTCAAACGTTTCATTTTTATTAGAATGCAATTTTATAAAATATGTTTTGTAATAATTTAATATTTTATAAAATGGTGGAAAATTATATATATATATATATATATATATATATATATATATATATATATATATATATATATATATCTATATATATATATATATATATATCTATATATCTATATATATATATATATATATATATATATATATATATATATATATATATATATATATATATATATATATATATATATATATATATATATAAATATATATCGATTATTATACAATAAACACACACACACACACATATATATATATATATATATATATATATATATATATATATATATATATATATATATATATAACATTGTATGTTTATATAATTGTATATAAATATATATATATATTTAATTGTATTTATATAATCATATATATATATATATATATATATATATATATATATATATATATATATATACATACATATATATATACATACATATATATACATATAAAAAAAATATATATATATATATAATATAATATATATTTAATTTACTTATTCATGTAGTAGGCCTAGAGTTTCTCTTCATATATAGACATAAAAAACAATATATTTTAAATAAACATGTATTTATGTCGCAATATTCACATTCAACAGCTGATATTTTCACTAATAATTTCCCTTTCACCTATACCTCCCTTTTCTATTTTTAAGTATACACTAGACATATTATAACCTTTGTTTACACTATCTTTGTACAAAAGGGCATTGCTTTTTTGTGTTGGAGACTCACATGAAAAAATAAAAATTTTGCCATTCGCTGGTAGACAATAGGGTCACTAAAGCCTTATACTGTGATTCGCTTGGGCCGGTAACGACAAACACGTTTAAACTCTGATTGGAGGTTATTTCACCAAGTCGTTTATCTGAACAATCCAACTGGAAAATAGATCGCTCACAAATATTATACAGGCCTATAAGCAATATTAAACATAGTAAACAAAACAATAAAAACAATTAAAAAAAAGCAATGTTCAGATCAACTAAAATTATCCAATACAATATTAAAATTTAGCTGTAAGATATTTTGTCTGAGATCAGTTGTCCATGGTATCATTTGTCCTGATATATTGTGTCATGGTATATTTTGTCCTTGAGATCATTTGTTCTGAGATCAATTGTCGTGAGATATCTTGTGTGAGATATTTTATCTGAAATCATTTGTCCTGAGATCATTTGTCACGGAAGTAGTATATTAGGTCGCTTTTGGACCGCATTTTTGGCGGAGGAGCGGATGGGGAGTAGCAATGACATATAGTAAAATACTCGGGAGCAGGATGCGCGGGATGCGCAATGACATATAGCAAAATACTCCCAGCCTGGCGCATCGGGATGGGGAGGATGGGTGAGCAGGATGCGCAGGATGCGCAAAGACATATAGTAAAATACTACGCCAACTGGGGTTGGCGGAGGTGGTGGGGAAGTAGGTCACCTTTTGGCGACCTTGTGACGTAATCATTGACCTTGTGACGTAATTAGTGACTTTGTGACGTAATTAGTGACTTTGTGACGTCATCACTGACCTAGTTACGTAATTTTAATGCGTTTTTAATTAGTTTTAATTTAATTTTTAAATTTTAATTAGTTTTTTAATTAGTTACGTAATTTAATTACTTTGTTTGTGTTTTGTTTGTTTATTTTTTAATTAGTTTAATTATTATTAACGAGTTACGTAATTGGAGTTTAATTTTTTAAATTTTTAAATTTTTTAAATTATTATTTATTTTTTTTTTAATTTTAAATTTTATATTTGTTTATTTGTTTACTTGTTGTTTAATTTAATTACTTTGTTTATATTGTGTAATTTTTATTAACGAGTTACGTAATTTGATTATTTGTTTACTTTTTAATTATTTTTATTTTGTTTATTTTTAATTTAATTTTATTTTATAATTAGTTAAATTATTATTAACTAGTTACGTAATTTGATTTTAATTATTTTGTTTATTTATTTATTTGATATATTTCTTTTCTTTGATGTATGGTATTTAAAATAAAAGACACTGTTTAAATGTTTGACCTAGTTACGTAATTTTAATGTGTTTTTATTACGTAATTGTTTAATTTGTTTGATTTAAATTGTTTAATTACTTTGTTTATATTTCTTTTCTTTGTTGTTTAATTTGATTGTTTACTTGTTGTAATTTTTAATTAGTTTGATTTTAATTTTTATATTTTTCACCACAACGCGAACGTATACTTTGTATAGGGACCATTCTCCAACACAACGAATGTTACAAAAATAGAACATTCATTAAAGATAACGATCAGGCGACAGCTGTGGTACATATCGATCCGCAATCCTTTGTTTTTGGCAATGTATGTTTAATAGTAAACGGATAGGGGTGTTGGTGGATGAGAGGGGGAGTAATGATGGGGTTTGAGGGTAGGGGTGCGTTAGCGTGTACTTTGTGAATAACATCCATTAACCAGACATGTAACACCTGTTACGTATTGATCGCACCCACTGGGCCATCACAGCATGATGTCCCACCTAATTAAATTTTTGTTATGCTTCACCGAGTTTCCCCCGAGCGGTTTGATAGGTCATGATGATTAACGACGTACATTAAGTGCCTCTCCGCGTTAAGTGTGGGAACATCTGTTACCACTTTAATTGATTTTTCCCCTGGTTGGGTCCCGTGCTTTCCACTAACAGTTATACAGTGTCATGGGTTTTTAAGTTTCTGGTACGATTATGTTAAACGTATACACATTCACACACACACATACACACACACTGAAATTAGAACAAAAGTCTTTTTATATTTTATTTGTTTATTAACGTTTTTCCAATTCATCAAAGGCTTTTAAAATTTCAGCCTGTAAACTTAATAGGCGCTCAAAGCAGACGCGACTCATACTAACACCAGAATTTGTAGGAAAATTAAGATCGGTCCCATCTATAAGCTCTCTAAGATTTAAAGTGTTTTTGTTCATGAATTGGCTGACAATCGCCAATTTAAATCCGGTGTGATTCATCGTTCGTATTTCAGTCACTTTATTGTTACCTCTGGCCACAAGTATCCAATCTTCATTAGACATCTTGAAATAATCTTTTATAACTAGTTCCAATAATTTGAAGTGTTAAACGTGTTATAATACGATCGTTAATATATTGACGATTCGCTGACGCCGAAAAGGGTTGTAATATAACTTTTAAATTTGCACCGCGCGTTTAATCGAAAGAGCTAAGTAGTTAACCGCAAAGCTACCGTTAAGTGTGGCGACAGATGTTACCAAGCGGGTGGTGGTAAGGTGGTGGTAAGGTGGTGGTAAGGTGGTGGTAAGGTGGTGGTGGTGGTGGTGGTGGTAAGGTGGTGGTGGTGGTAAGGTGGTGGTGGTGGTAAGGTGGTGGTAAGGTGGTGGTAAGGTGGTGGTGGTGGTGGTGGTGGTGGTGGTGGTAAGGTGGTGGTGGTGGTAAGGTGGTGGTGGTGGTAAGGTGGTGGTAAGGTGGTGGTAAGGTGGTGGTGGTAAGGTGGTGGTAAGGTGGTGGTAAGGTGGTGGTAAGGTGGTGGTAAGGTGGTGGTAAGGTGGTGGTGGTAAGGTGGTGGTGGTAAGGTGGTGGTAAGGTGGTGGTGGTAAGGTGGTGGTAAGGCGGTGGTGGTATGGTGGTGGTAATATGGTGGTAAGGTGGTGGTGGTAAGGTGGTGGTAAGGTGGTGGTGGTAAGGTGGTGGTAACACACACACACACACATACACACGTACACACACACACACACACACATACACACACACACACGCACGCGCGCGCGCGCGCGAAATTCATACTAGGTCGGTAAAGGCGGAGAGAACTTATAGGTATACATTATCATGGCGACAACAAAAGCAACCCTTATTTTATTTACATGAAAGCGTGTTTTCCAAAAAGTGTCACCATGCCATTGTCATTTTCGCAGCGGGGTTTATTTTAAGTGCACCCGTGCACGGTTGTTTATATTTTAAAAGAAGTATCACGTGTCTTCCCCATAGGTCTTCCCTAATAGAGAAACGAGAGGAAAGACAACTGTTCTAAGGTGGTGGTAAATTTGCTTAAGATTATAAACTTCAAGTTTTAAAAAGCAACAACGTTATAGTACGTCGTGTCAAATGACACACAGTTTAAAATGTCTACATTTAAAGTTCACCAATATAATGACGTAAAAACTAAATATGATATGACGTTAGCATACATATCATTCAATCTAATCACTCTAAAGTACAAATCAATAATTTTTATTGATTAAGGGGCTGGGTGAGTTATTTTTATCACTATTCGCCTTTCCCCTTCCCTTTGTCCGCAACCCCTTTCTCCTTCTCCCATCCCTAACCTCAATACCAACCGATAGATACAAAGATCCGTACTACTACCCATTCTATTCCATTTAAGAGACAAAGGATGTATGACAATCTTACATTTATCTACACTCAACTAATATCACAACTCCTAGACACTACTCCAACAGACTGGTCTATGTAACTTGTAGACACTACTCCTCGTTGAATATCTCTTGCACCCTAGCCACCTATGTCAGCCGCCCTCGCCCCCGTCCCTAAACACCCGCTAGATAAACAGACCGTACCTCTACCCACACTATTACTTGGACAGACAAAAGACAAAGTAACAGACAAACTTGTATCTGTATTCAACTAATGTTACAAGTGACAACGTTCCCATCCAACTCTGAAACACCCATGGCCCAATTTCGAAACCAACCTCGTTGAAAACTCCCCTGACCCTAGTTTAACTTTGCCTCACCGATTCCAAAACAGTCCTGTACCAAACACCCATGCACCAGCTTTGAAACCTGTCTTGTTGAAAACAAAGACCGTCCCACTCTATTGTAAACTCTAACCCAACCAACTCCGAAACATGGATTTGAAACACGCCTCGGTGAAACCCAAACTCCCCCGACGCTAGTTTAAACTCTTCCCTCATCACTTCAAAAACATCCCTGTACCAACTTTGAAACACGCCTCGGTGAAACCCAAACTCCCCCGACGCTAGTTTAAACTCTACACCAATCGATTCCAAAACATGCCTTTAACAACTTTGAAACCGGCCTCGGTGAAAACAAAAACCATCCCATCGTAGTATAGACTCGGCCCCTAACACTTCCAAAACATGCATGTACTAACTTTGAAACCACCCTAGTATGGACTCTACACCTACCGATTCCAAAACACGCATGTTCCGAGTTCAAAACCAACCTTCACCGACACTAGTATGAACTCGACTACCAACAATTCCTAAACATGCATGTTCCGAGTTCACAACCAACCTTCACCGACACTAGTATGAACTCGGCTACCAACAATTCCCAAACATGCATGTACCAACTTTGCAACCTGCCTCAGTGTTAACAAAACTCCCCGACCCTGTTATGAACTCGACTGCCAACAATTCCTAAACATGCATGTCCCAACTTTGTAACCTGCCTCGGTGAAAACTTCACCGACCCTAGTATGGAATCTACACCTACCGATTCCAAAACATACATGTTCTGAGTTCGAAAGCACTCTCGGTGAAAACTTCACCGAGCCTAGTATGAACACGGCTCCTAACAATTCCAATGCTGCATGTACGAACTTTGAAACCACCCTCGGTGTAACCAAAACACATCCGTCCCTAGTGTAAACTCTACCGCATCCAACTCCTAAACATGCATGGTCCGAGTTCAAAACCCAACCTTCACCGACACTAGTATGAACTCGGCTACGAACAATTCTAAAACATACATGTTCCGAGTTCAAAACCAACCTTCACCGACACTAGTATGAACTCGGCTACCAACAATTCCCAAACATGCATGTACCAACGTTCCAACCTGCCTCGGTGCTAACAAAACTCCCCCGACCCTACTATAGACTGGACCCCTAACAATTCTAAAACATACATGGAGTAGCCTCGAACCCTGGCTCGGTGAAAACGTCGCCGACTCGTGTATAAAATCTGACCCAACCAACTCCAAACCTTCCCTGCGCACCCGAATAAAAATAACTCACCCAGCCTTATCTGCCAGAGGGTTTGAACTCAAGACTTTTTTTCGAATTTATAAAAAAAAAGAGCTTTGCCGACTCGACCATGCTTCCATCACAATTAAGGATTACGTGTCAACTGGTTATGCGCCATTGAGTCCATTGACTACGATTTCAGCCTGCTTTTCTTTTTGGATTTGCTTTCATAGCCTTTGTCCAACCAAGAACAAACTACAAGGCAGCAGTTGTTTGATTTTAGAGTTGTCTCTCCTAGAAGAGTGACTGTCCCCAGCTAACGAGCCTCATCTGCCCGAGGGTTCGAACTCGAGACTTTTCGGTTTAGCAACCATGAGCTTTACCGACTCGACCATGCCGACCCCTCCTAACTTTGATTCCATTAAATTCTATAAATTGAGTAATTAAATTCATAATTGTGTTTACGAATTAAACTATTATTCTAATTAATTATTGTTTTATAAAATATTACTATATGTAGCTCTGAGTGATGTCGGGTTAATAGAATTCTCACTGTTATCAAAGACCCAGTCTTCTCCTTTTTAATACGCCTTTTCATCTTTGGAACTTCAACAAGCGTGTTGTTTTCCCCAGTAACTATTAAACATTCGGTTCTTTGCTCATTATACAGCTGGTACCACATGCTTCCTGACGATGTGGGGAAAAGGACTTCTGCAACGATTGAATGAATTAAAAGAATGTACTTGAGAGATAAAAGCTACAT